>NW_007378514.1:81697-86697 GCF_000475195.1 Diaphorina citri
AATTACTTTTAAAAAAAAAAAAAAAAAAAAAAAAAAAAAAAAAAAAAAAAAAAAACGGTACCTATTTAGGTACATAGGGGGGAAACATGGAAAACTGAAATTTGCTGATGACAGGGAGTGGGAAAGCCCCCCCTGGCAAATCATCATGGATTATTTATAGCAAATGCTGTCACAACTCACACATTTCAGCTCCAATCCAAACCGACAGGCACCAACATCAAGGCGAACATTTTTTGCACACTACCTAACCCGGAAAATGTCAATCCCTTTTTTAACCTCCCTCTTTGTCCCGTTTTCCCATCCCTTTTTTCCCCCTCTCCATCAGAAAATCCCTCCTTGCTCACAGATTTTCGTTATTTTCGTTCCCGTTTAACATTGACTGACAAATATTTCCCTCTTCCTTTTCTCCCTTTTCCCCTTTCGTTACTCTGTTGACAGTCCTCTCTTGTTCCCAAATTTCCCTTTTATCCCTCTCTCTCCCCGATTACCTGGTTTAATGACAAATTTCCCTCCGCTCTTTCTCTCCTTCCTTTTTGGTCCTCGTCACCCAACCCCTCTCAACAATCCCCCCCCCCCTACCCTCGAAAAAGTCCCCCCACCCCATACCCACTTTATCCCAATCCCCCCCCCCCTAACCCTCGAAAAAGTCCCTCCATGCGATACCTATTTTATCCCTCTCTCGCAATGGTTGCCTACCTGGTTTAATGACAAATATCCCTCTGATATATCGTCCCTCGTCACCCAATCTCTGTTGGTAATTCCCCCCTAACCCGCGAAAAAATCCCTCCTTCGATCTATTTCATCCCCCCTCACTTTGGTTACCTGGTTTAATGACAAATATCCCTCTGTTCTTTCGCTCCTCTTCTCCCAATCTCTGTTGACAATATCTCCCCACTCTCTCTCTCTCTCTCTCTCTCTCTCTCTCTCTCTCTCTCTCTCTCTCTCTCTCTCTCTGTGAGCCCGGGATGATTTATACCTCACAGGTATCTACATATGTGTAATATGTATGTTGCAGTCAATGTTTGAAATTTTTATAGCTCACAGGTATGTATGTGAGTGTTATCTATGTGTGTGTTATATGTTGCAGTCAATGTGTGGAAGTTTATAGCTCACAGATATCTATGTGTTATATGTTGCAGTCAAAGTGTGGAATTTTATACCTTACAGGTATCTATGTGTAGTTGAATGTGTTATATGTTGCAGACAATGTGTGAAATTTTATAGCTCCACAGGTATGAGTGTAAATGAATGGCTAAGAGTCAGAGCGGACTAAGTAAAAAAGAAGAAGAAGGAGAAGAAGAAAAAACATCATAACTGAAAAGTCCCTTTACTCTAGCACGATACCCCACTTTAGAACAATGATGCCCCAAATTACAGTACTTGTAAATATGTTGCCACCTGGAATTCGCTGCCTTCAAGCAATGACAGTCCATTATAAATAGGGTAACGACAACTCAATTTACTGTATATTTGCGTATTTTACAACCTCTGAAATACGCTGCCTTCAAGCAAAGATAACCCAATATGGGACAATAACAACCCAATTTAGGGAAATGGATCAATGATATCCTAGTTAACGGTATCTATAAATATGTCACCACCTGCCTTCAAGTAATGACACCCCAATTTACGGTACATTGTACTATTTCACGACCTTTAGAATCCGCTGCCTTCAAGCTTCATTTTGGCAGTGTTGCATTTCCAACGCTGAGCCAATGATCCCCCCGGAGCGATATATTGACAACGTGGCTTTTAATGATTTATACCTACCTCACAGGTATCTACATTATGTGTAATATGTTGCAGTCAATGTTTGAAATTTTTATAGCTCACAGGTATGTATGTGTGTGTTATAATTATGTTGCAGTCAATGTGTGGAAGTCTATACCTCACAGATATCTATATGTCTGTGTTATATGTTGCAGTCAAAGTGTGGAATTTTATACCTCACAGGTATCTATGTGTAGTTGAGTGTGTTATATGTTGCAGGCAATGTGTGAAATTTTATAGCTCACAGGTATGAGTGTAAATGAATGGCTAAGAGTCAGAGCGGACTAAGTAAAAAAAAAAGAAGAAGAAGGAGAAGAAGAAGAAGAAGAAGGAGAAGATGAAAAAAACAGCATAACTGAAAAGTCCCTTTACTCTAGCACGATACCCCACTTTAGAACAATGATGCCCCAATTTACGGTATACCTGTAAATATGTTGCCACCTGGAATTCGCTGCCTTCAAGCAATGACAGTCCAATATGAATAGGGTAATGACAACCCAATTTACTGTACATTTGCGTATTTTACAACCTCTGAAATACGCTGCCTTCAAGCAAAGATAACCCAATTTGGGACAGTAACAATCCAATTTAGGGAAATGGATCAATGATATCCTAGTTAACGGTATCTATAAATATGTCACCACCTACCTTCAAGTTATGACACCCCAATTTACGGTACATTGTACCTACTATTTCACGACCTTTAGAATCCACTGCCTTCAAGCTTCATTTTGGCAGTGTTGCATTTCCAACGCTGAGCCAATGATCCCCCCGGAGCGATATATTGACAACGTGGCTTTTGAAATTCACTATTAGAACGGGGACACAATAAGCTGCCATCGACAGGGGAAAATAATGCCAGCGCTTTTGATGTACGGTTACGCTTTTGAGCCCGGGGACTTGGGGCTTGAAATGCCAAAAATACTCGAACAGTAGGTAGAATACTTGGAAAAGTATTAGGTAGATATGTGGAATACTATACGTAGAATATTGTGAAAATGTGTGATAATGATAATAGGGTGGATGATGTCAATTTAAATTACGTAGGTAAGTGTATTTATTTAAAAATTAAACATTTCAATTCGGAAAATTCGAAATTCAAATTTTAGAATGCAAGACGCACCCACAATCAGTCCCTTACGTATGATGCACACTAATGAAACGTGTTTCACGAAACTCCTGCGTAATTAAACACACTGGCGAAACCGAGTTTCATAAAACGCATAGTGCATTGACAAATAAAATGCGTTTCTCCAGTGTGAACTGCGCCTCAGAATACAGAGGCTCTTACGTCTAGGATAACATTTAGAAGAATATTTAACATAGAAGATGAATAATTTGTCTACTATCTAAATCAAAATTAGACGTCCTTCAAGAAGTTAGTACTCGCTGGACCGCTGGTCATAAAGCCCCTTCTAAATAACGAAAATCTAAAAAAAATGTTGAAGAAGTAGAATCGTACCGTACCGTACTATATCATTATTTCTTGCTCGAAGCATACAGCTCCCTCGGATACAACTATCTCAAAGCAGAGTGAAAAAAGAGCTAACAATGCTAAGCAAAGGAAAGTTTGGAATCGGAATAAAAGAAGGTATTATACCTCGGTTAAATCCTTTCCCCTCTCCGAATGAGTGACAGTCCTTGAACAACACCAGCACAACAATCCAAACTCCAAACAACTGGGAAGGTAACAAAGTTAGACCTAAAAGTGTCAAAGTCCCAAAACATCAACGGAATAATTAGCCCCTTAAAGTTCGCACTCAATCGATTTTCTAAAGCGCAAAGCCAAAGGATCATTCATTTTGCAAAAGTTAAACTTTGCCGTGATAAAGCCAGGCAGGGTCTGCCACAGGGGGGTTCGTAAGGTCAAGTTTGTCACTCGGGCCTGGGGCGCAAGCCCCGCAAAGGTACCCGAAACTTGTATAGGATACCTACAGAGGATTTCAAAGCCGGTACCCGAAACCTAATTTAGCTAAAGAGTACCAACCTAATAGGTACCTATCTATTCTTGTTTAGGTATATTTTTCGTGAAACTTTCGGAGCCAGAATTGACTCCGATGGTGCGCCATCTTGGATTTCCTTTGGTTTAGTACAGGTGTAAGGCGCCATTCAGATTTCCAAAAGGGAACCGGTTCCGTTTTTGAAAGTTTCCTCGAAAGAAAAATACACCTTCTGTTAAAAACTACAACCAGGTACAAGGGTTGTGACTCCATCCCGCCCTAATCTTTTACAACGTAATAATGAAAACTGTTGCAAGGATGGGCGTATTGTTGGAATCCACCCCTGGGCCGTTTAGCCTGCGACCAGCCCTGGTGTTGTATTGAAATGAGAGCAAAAACAAAATGGCTCTGTCTATTTAAACTTTGACTCCATTTATCTCAAAACGCCTTTTGTGGACTTAGTCCGCTCTGCCTCTTGGAAATTCATTAATTAGGTATAACGTACTTCTTGGTACATTCGGTGACAAGCTAACCGCCTACTCACATTAACCTCACCCAACCTGAATGGGGACCGGGAAAAGCCAGTAGCACGCGAATGTCCAGATAACTAACATTGGATTTACTTCTGTGTCAGTATAGTCAGCACCTGGAGGCTATTTCTAATGACCGCCATTCACGCTTCAGACCGTCTGACTGAACGCGGTCTGTTACACCGTCCCGTCGGAACGTGTGTGGCAGGAAAAGGCTCGAGACCTAGGTCTGTCAGAGGAGATGGTCTTAGCGCGAGTGGCATGCAAAACTGATGAGCAAAACCGATACAACAGATTAGCCCGTTAGAACCCCCACAGATTCGATTCTCAAAACACAGAGTAAAGTCAACACTCATCAGCTCTAAACACATCATTCGGACATCTCAACTCGTCTTTCATTCAGCACTAAGCTAATTCAGATTGAATTCAGCAGCAGTAAGCTCTTCTAGTCAGAACGTTGACCCTTGTCCGAAAAGATTAACGGATTAGTGCGGACACATTGTTGACAATATAGGTTCGGGTGAAGAGAGCGAAGTAAGAATGAAGGGAAAAGAAGCCGAATAAGGAAATATGGGAGGGAGTGAATGTGTAAAGCTAGGGAAGAGTAAGATCCCATTCCCACAGTTGTCGCTCGGCAGTAAAATAGTGTAGTGGGAACACTCATTTAAATTTCAACGGACCTATGGAACGGGCTCTAAGGCTAAAAGAAGGGTGGAGCGTAGAGCATAGAGCTTTTTGCAATTCATCCAGTTATAGACTG
>NW_007378514.1:91697-107258 GCF_000475195.1 Diaphorina citri
TATTCAAACTTGTACGAAAGTTCCGCATGGAACAAAAGTTATTCCACAAACCCGCATTCGAAAAGAGAAAAGGTATTGGTAATGATTTCATAAGATTTCGCATTTCCACTCGACTTCGTTCGTTAAAAGTTTTGCAGCTCGGAATGTCAATAGGGAGGAGAAGGAGGAGGAGAACGATGGAAGTGCTGTGTTGATACCGTTTAGTTTCAGCTTATTGTTATTTTATTTTCAACTTATTTTTACTCTTGACTTGTGACTCAACACTTTCAACTGTTTAACTTGTTCGGCATTTTCAGGCATCAAAGGCTAATCCATTTCATGAGTCATGAGACATAATGATCAAGGATGAGCAGTTTGATCAAGCTACAAATCAATACAAACACAATGATTATTCATTGATCATTGATAAACATTGATGCTTAACGCAGTTAACACTTTATGCAGGTACCAGAGTAAAAAAAAAAAAAAAAAAAAAACCTCTCTTACTAATGTGTAAGAAAATGAGGTCATTCATTAGATTTTTGCTCTTTTCCCCTTCTTCTTTTCTTTTTCCCCTCTTCTCTTCTTTTTCCCCTCTTTTCTCATTCTTTCCCTTCTCATTTTTCTCCCTTTTTTTAACACCTCATTAGCACTTTGTCGAGAAGTAAGAGCCAAGATTGCAAGGGAAAAAAAAGGGACGAGACAAAAAATGGTGGGAAAAGGGGGCTAGATGGGAAATTCAGAAGTGGATTTCGTATAGTTACAAATGTGGCTGGAATTGGCCAATTGGAGTGGAATTTTGCTGGACACTGTTGACGATAAGCCAGTAACTGAACTCATTTCATTATTATTTAGGTATGTATTTATTTTTTGAAGAGGTTTGATAGGATTAGAGAGGGAACTGTAACTGTTGAGGTCCTATCATCCCGAAAGCGAAGAGAAAAGGAGGACAGGATAGGAGAAAGCCAGCCGTTCCGAGAACAAGCCTTGTCTTTTCAGGATAAAATCCGCCAGGATGGGAGTCGAACCCCCCACCACTGTACAAAACCATCAGCTTTTCACTCTGACCTCTTCACATCACGAAACCTTCCAACCAAAACTCACTTTCCACTCCTGATATCCGCCACTTAGAAAGACAAAGTAAGGAGAACTGAGAGAGCGAGAAGAGGAAAGAGGGAGAGGGAGGGAAAGAGAGAAGAAGAGAGAGAGATAGAAAGAGAGAGAGGGAGAGAGAGAGGTTTAGATGAATAATTAAAAAAAGAGCTGATGATGTCGGAATATGTCATCAAGATAGGAAAGAAAAATGAAAAAAAAGGAAAAAAGAAAAATTAAAAAAAAAAAAAAAAGTGGAATAAAAGAAAAGATAGAACGCTCTGACAAAGAATGCATTCAGAGAATAGAAACATGGAGGAGGTGAAGTGGAGACATGGATGAAAAAAGAGAATCGAGGCAAGGAGAGGAAAATTAATGGAAGAATAAGGAGAAGTTGAAGAAGACAAAACGAAAGAGGAGGAGGAAGAAGAATAACTAGAAGAATGTGAAGAGAAGGACGACGACGACGAAGAAGGAGAAATTGAAAATGCAGAGAGAAATGTAGATTGGAAGGAAAGAAAGAAGAAGAAAAATAAGACGCACAATGGAGAAAAGAACAAGAACGAGGAGAAGGTAAAAATATATGGAGAGAATACCTACAATGGAAGAGAGAATAGGACATTGTAGAAGGAAAAAAAAGGAGAAGAATGAGGAAGAACCAAGAAGAAGCATGGAGTGAAAGAGAATGAGAGAAATACGTCATTGCAAAAAGAAGAAAAAGCAGATGAAAAAGAAGAAGAGAGGAGAGTAAGGAATGTAGACAAAATTGTAGACTGCAAAAAAAAGAAGGAAAAGAATTCAAGATAACGAAGCAAGAATCGGAGACATCACCCACTTTCTAAAAAAAATGACAAGAACAAGTGACAGAGGAAGGAAGGGAGAATGATAACAAAAATATACACAATAGAAGAAAAATAAAAAAATACAAAGAAAAGAACAATGGAGAAGGAAGGAGGAGGTGGAAAAAGAAGAGGAGGAAGAGGAAACAAGGAAGGTCTGGAAGCAAACTAAAAAGCGGATGTGACGAACAAGGAATAAGAAGATAAAAAAATGTCAAAAATAGATAAAACATAAGAACAAGAAAAAACTACTCGAAAGTGACAGGGCGTGATTTATGGGGCTAGAGATGTCCATCCCCCCCCCTTGGAATTTTTTCCGCATCTTTACTGTGGGACTGTGGGTCATAATCCCAAATTTTGGAACATTCATCTGTCCCGGCTTTTTTTATACTCAAGTGTAATTTCTAGTACAGTTTTATATGCATCTAAGTCTCGCTTTTTGAAATCCTGTAAAGTCTACAGTTTTCTATAATTTAAACACTTTTCCAGCCATTTTGCTGCTGCATATTTAATTACGTAGCTACCTATTAGGTTGGTAATCTTTAGCTAAATTAGGTTTCGGGTACCGGCTTTGAAATCCTCTGTATCCTATACAAGTTTCGGGTACCTATGCGGGGCTTGCGCCCCAGGCCCGAGTGACAAACTTGACCTTACGAACCCCCCCCTGTGGCAGACCCTGCCTGGCTTTATCACGGCAAAGTTTAACTTTTGCAAAATGAATGATCCTTTGGCTTTGCGCTTTAGAGAATCGATTGAGTGCGAACTTTGGGGAGCTAATTATTCCGTTGATGTTTTGGGACTTTGACACTTTTAGGTCTAACTTTGTTACCTTCCCAGTTGTTTGGAGTTTGGATTGTTGTGCTGGTGTTGTTCAAGGACTGTCACTCATTCGGAGAGAACTTAAGCGAGGTGTAATATACCTTCTTTTATTCCGATTCCAAACTTTCCTTTGCTTAGCATTGTTAGCTCTTTTTTCACTCTGCTTTGAGAATAGTTGTATCCGAGGGAGCTGTATGGTTCGAGCAAGAAATAATGATATAGTACGGTATCTAAAATTTGAATTTCGAATTTTCCAAATTGAAATGTTTAATTTTTAAATAAATACACTTACCTACGTAATTTAAACTGACATCATCCACACTATTATCATCATCACACATTTCCACACTATTCTACGTATGATTCCACATATCTACCTAATACTCTTCCAAGTATTCCACCTACTGTTCGAGTATTTTTGGCATTTCAAGCCCCAAGTCCCCGGGCTCAAAAGCGTAATCGTACATCAAAAGCGCTGGCATGATTTTCCCCTGTCGATGGCAGCTTATTGTGTCCCCGTTCTAATAGTGAATTTCAAAAGCCACGTTGTCATATATCGCTCCGGGGGGGATCATTGGCTTAGCATTGGAAATGCAACACTGCCAAAATGAAGCTTGAAGGCAGTGGATTCTAAAGGTCGTGAAATAGTAGGTACAATGTACCGTAAATTGGGGTGTCATAACTTGAAGGTAGGTGGTGACATATTTATAGATACCGTTAACTAGGATATCATTGATCCATTTCCCTAAATTGGATTGTTACTGTCCCAAATTGGGTTATCTTTGCTTGAAGGCAGCGTATTTCAGAGGTTGTAAAATACGCAAATGTACAGTAAATTGGGTTGTCATTACCCTATTCATATTGGACTGTCATTGCTTGAAGGCAGCGAATTCCAGGTGGCAACATATTTACAGGTATACCGTAAATTGGGGCATCATTGTTCTAAAGTGGGGTATCGTGCTAGAGTAAAGGGACTTTTCAGTTATGCTGTTTTTTTCATCTTCTCCTTCTTCTTCTTCTTCTTCTCCTTCTTCTTCTTTTTTTTTTACTTAGTCCGCTCTGACTCTTAGCCATTCATTTACACTCATACCTGTGAGCTATAAAATTTCACACATTGCCTGCAACATATAACACACTCAACTACACATAGATACCTGTGAGGTATAAAATTCCACACTTTGACTGCAACATATAACACAGACATATAGATATCTGTGAGGTATAGACTTCCACACATTGACTGCAACATAATTATAACACACACATACATACCTGTGAGCTATAAAAATTTCAAACATTGACTGCAACATATTACACATAATGTAGATACCTGTGAGGTAGGTATAAATCATTCCGGGCTCACCACATTAAAGGGAAAAACTTCCCGATACACTCCACAGTACGGGGATAAAATCTGTCACACAACTCGAAATGAGAGACAGCTCTTGAAATCGAGGGAGGAAAGAGACCTCGAAACGGGGAGAAAACTGATCGAGAGGGGGGAAAGAGACTTCAGACAGGGAGAAAAGGAGTCAAAGGGAGGGGGACCGGAACGGAGGGAAAAGAGAGAGAAAGGGATCGAGAAGGGGAGAAAAATAGATCGAGACAAGGGATGGGAATTTGTCGGTAGGGATGATCGCAGGACTTATCCGTATCGAGAGAGAGAGAGAGAGAGAGAGAGAGAGAGCGAGAGAGAGAGAGAGAGAGCGAGGGGGGGGAGATTCTCCAAAAGAAAAAAAAAAAAAAAAAAAAATCGCCCTGCGGCGCGAAAAATTTACTTTTGGTGGAGACTGGATTTCTCAAGATTGCTGGACCAAAATTTTCAAAATTTCAGCTGGTGCGCCTAAATCTTATTTTGCTCACTTTAGCGTTCAGCGAAAATTAGGGCATAAGAAAACATCTACCACTTAAGTACGAAGAGACTAGCTCGTTGATAATCTCGATATTTGGGATGTAGGTAATGTGCGAGATCAAGAGATCCTTCTGAATACAAGGGGGAGAAAAGGAAATGCATAATGGGAGGTGGAAAAGGAAGATCGAAAAAGGGTATCGGGCCCGGCGGGGGGCTAATCCGGCCCTGTAAAGAGGGGGAAAGGACCACGACCGTGGGAAAAGGGAGAGAAAGGGATCAAGAAGGGGAGAAAAAGAGATCGAGACAAGGGATGGGAATTTGTCGGTAGGGATGATCGCAGGACTTATCCGTATCGAGAGAGAGAGAGAGAGAGTGGGGAGATATTGTTAACAGAGATTGGGAGAAGAGGGGCGAAAGAACAGAGGGATATTTGTCATTAAACCAGGTAGGTAACCATTGCGAGAGAGGGATAAAATAGGTATCGCATGGAGGGACTTTTTCGAGGGTTAGGGGGGGGGTATTGTTGAGAGGGGTTGGGTGACGAGGACCAAAAAGGAAGGAGAGAAAGAGCGGAGGGATATTTGTCATTAAACCAGGTAATCAGGGAGAGAGGGGGATAAAAGGGAAATTTGGGAGCACGAGAGGACTGTCAACAGAGTAACGAAAGGGGAAAAGGAAGAGGGAAATATTTGTCAGTCAATGTTAAACGGGAACGAAAATAACGAAAATTTGTGAGCAAGGAGGGATTTTCTGATGGAGAGGGGGAAAAAAGGAATGGGAAAACGGGACAAAGAGGGACGTTAAAAAAGGGATTGACATTTTCCGGGTTAGGTAGTGTGCAAAAAATGTTCGCCTTGATGTTGGTGGCTGTCGGTTTGGATTGGAGCTGAAATGTGTGAGTTGTGACAGCATTTTCCATAAATAATCCATGATGATTTGCTAGGGGGGGCTTTCCCTCTCCCTGTCATCAGCAAATTTCAGTTTTCCATGTTTTTCCCCCCTATATACCTAAATAGGTAGGTACCGTTTTTTTTTCGTTATACGAGTACCTATGTACCAATGTACCTACCATGTTTTTCCCTATGTACCTACTCCATTCTTTCTATGTACTCAATATTATGTACCGATTTGTACCATGTTTTTTCCTACTCCGTTTGTACGTTCTGTCAATACCATCAGTTAGTTGATGTCAAGGGATGTTGATTGTCATTTGTATTCAGGGTGTAGCAACAGTCAAAATGTGTACCTACAGGGTGGTGTCAAATGAAACTCCGATCCTTTTGCAGCAAAACTGGAGACGACACTCTTTTCTGAGACACTTTTTTGTTGATCTACTTTCTTTCGATGGCATTGTTCTTACAAATGCTTTCTAGTAAACTATGCATTCGAAACTATGTCTATGAACAAACGGCTTGACGATGGTGTTTAAAATTTTCTTTTGTTACAAGAAAACACACAAGATTACCGTTTAAAATTCTCAGCAAACACATAACCAGCCGTTCCCAACCTTTTTATGGCGCGGGCCACAGAGGAGTGTTCAAACTTTAATCGGGGCTGCAGTTCAAGAAGTACCTATGTAACATGTAAGCGTCCATCCTAAATGGGCAGAATTACGCAGAAAGGAATCCCTTTTGTGCATAGCATCCATAAGAAAATTCCCCTAATGGATGTTTCTTTTTTGCTTAATGCTGTCCAAATATGGCTCTGAGAAATAAAAGCTTGGCGGGCCACAGTTTGGGAATGGCTGACACAAAACTATTGTTTATACAGATTTCCTGTCTTCGTTATCTGCGCTTGAATTCGCAAAGATATGAACATTAAGAAAACAATAGAATCGGATATTTACATATATTATGCACAATTTTATTCGTAGAAATGTATACGTAACAATTGTAGGTACATTCGTAGAAAAGTATACGCAACAATTGTATACGTATAAAAGTATACGGGGCACGGTTGGTCCAGTGGTAACGCGCTTGCTTGCCATGCAGAAGGTCCCGGGTTCGAATCCCACCATCGACAAAAATTTGTCGATGGTGTTAAGAAGTTTACAACAATGCTCTCAACGGTCGAGTTTTTTTTTCTAATCCAGAAGTGGATTAATGCTATCATCAAGTTACATGCACAGTAGGTAGCTTGCATATTATCTTGCAACTTATTCCGGAACTCTAGAAATGTAACTTTTTAAGCTCCAGAAGAATTTGCTCTGCTTTTTATTATGCAACCATAACAGATATGCTACATCTAGAGCAGTGTTTCCCAACCTTTTCTCTACGATCGCCCCCTTTCAGAATTTGTACAGATTATCGGAACTAGTTTTTTTTCTAATCCAGAAGTGGATAATGCTATCATCAAGTTACATGCACAGTAGGTAGCTTGCATATTATCTTGCAACTCATTCCGGAACTCTGGAAATGTAACTTTTTAAGCTCTAGAAGAATTTGCTCTGCTTTTTATTATGCAACCATAACAGATATGCTACATTTAGAGAACATTAAGGCAAAGGATTATGAAACATTAAAGTCTTTTGTATGTGTGTGTGTGTGTGTGTGTGTGTGTGTGTGTGTGTGTGTGTGTGTGTGTGCACATTAAGAAAACAATAGAATTGGATATTTACATATACCTATTATGCACAATTTTATTCGTAGAAATGTATACGTAACAATTGTACATTCGTAGAAAAGTATACGTAACAATTGTACATTCGTAGAAAAGTATACGTAACAATTGATGTATACGTATAAAAGTATACACAATGGAAATGCAGTGCCATTTATCAACGTGCCCTAGATACGAAGAAACTTATATCTACATACGTGTTCAGGTTAAACTTTTGTTTAAAACATGGTTAAGGTTTTCGTTTTGAGAATACTTTACGAGAAAGAATTTGTAAGAACAAAATGCTATTGAAAGCAGATCAGCAAAGAAGTGTCTCAGAAAAGAGCGTTGTCCCCGGTTTGCTGCAGAAGGACGGAGTTTCATTTGCTGAGTGCTGACAGATACTATAGGCCAGCCTATCTCGTAGAGTAGCGCGTCTACCTTGTAAGCGCTAGGTCGCGGGTTCGATTCCCGCCCTGGCGGACTTCATCCTGAGCAGATAAGGTTCGTTCTTGGAATGGCTGGCGCTCTTGGAACGGATTTTGGGACTTATAAGACATTATCCCACTTCGAGGCTTAGGTGTAGTGGCCAACAGCTCTAAAGGGTTGGTTGAGCTTATACAAATCTACAGTTCCCTCTATAGGCGGGTTCGATTCCCGCCCTGGCGGATTTCATCCTGAGCAGATAAGGTTCGTTCTCGGAATGGCTGGCGCTCTCAGAACGGATTTTGGGACTTATAAGATCTTATCCCACTTCGAGGCTTAGGTGTAGCGGCCAACAGCCCTAAAGGATTGGTTGAGCTTATACAAATCTACAGTTCCCTCTATAAAACCTTTAAAAAAAGACCTTATCAGTTACACAGTGACTTTAAAGCTCTATCAAACAAAACTTAGTCACGATAGTTAAATGACATTTTTGATTTGCCAACAACCACACTTAACTAACATGTTATGGTTTTCTTTACTAGTTGGCACATACCTTGTTTTGTACTGTACGTTTCGTATGTAAATTCCAGACCCGTCTTCAGCAGATCGCCAAAGTTATATCGTCCGTGATCTTGTCAATTAGAACATATAAAAAAAAGTAAAGTAACTTACCCACACTAGACGCAAATCCAGTCAGCAACGAAATCGCTCCGCGGAGTTTCGGCTCGGATATCTCCCCAATATAACTAGCGACTGGCGCCTCGCAGCAGCCCAAACTGATGCCCATCACAATTGACGCCACATATAGGACATAGAGGGTTTTGTCATTAGTTGTGACGTTATTGTGTTGTGTTTTGTCTTCATTCGTACTAGTGTTATTGTAACTATGTGTTTCGTGTGAATTTCTTCTAGTTTCTTGCATGTTCTTGGTGTGAGGGAGATTTTTTTGTTTGAAACTTGTCGCCTTATGCCGATTATTTGTTATGAGTTTGGCGTCATCTGTTTCAATATCGTCTGATAGATTATCTTCCATTATTTTCTGCTTAGAGTTCTTTCTCACTCAAGTGTTTTTTGTTTTTCCTGAACTTTGTTCTGTTTTATTATGAAATTACAGAGTTTCTTTCTGCTTTTATTGTAATTTATGATTGTGCGAAGTGTCATTAGTTGTGACGTTATTGTGTTGTGTTTTGTCTTCATTTGTACTAGTGTTATTGTAACTATGTGTTTCGTGTGAATTTCTTCTAGTTTCTTGCATGTTGTTTTTTTGTTTGAAACTTGTCGCCTTATGCCGAATATTTGTTATGAGTTTGGCGTCATCTGTTTCAATATCGTCTGATAGATTATCTTCCATTATTTTCTGCTTAGAGTTCTTTCTCACTCAAGTGTTTTTTGTTTTTCCTGAACTTTGTTCTGTTTTATTATGAAATTATAGAGTTTCTTTCTGTTTTTATTGTAATTTATGATTGTGCGAAGTGCATATTGTGTATTTTGTGCAGTTTTTTATTTGTGTATTCTCTATTTTTAACTTTTGTAATTTATGAGATATTTCGTTTCTCTTTCCTTCTTTTTGTTTGAAAACTTTATCAAGTAACTATATATTCATGCACTCTTTTCCTTCCACTTTTTACTTTCTTTTGCTCTGGTTAACTTTTAATTTTTGTTCTCAATTTTTTCCACTTTCTTTTCAGTTTTTATTTTGTTTGATACTAACAATTACAAACACTTTTCTTGTTAGGAACACTAGCATTTTTTTTTCTCGTAATTATGTTAATGCTTTTAAAACGGCTGAAACAATACGTTTTCTTTTTATTTTCTCCTGGTATGGCACTTGTTCGCTATAATTTAGTCTTATTAATTCAAAAATATTTAACAGATGTAAAGTAAGAGCTTTTTTATATTTTAAATGTTCGAAAGAGAAAAAATCTAAAGTCTTACTTTTTTTTCTTTCACATTTATAGAAAAAGACGGAAAATAAATTTTCTTTTTTTATCGAAAATTCCCTTCCTTCTCTCAGTATTTGTCTTGCGAATTATTTTGAAATGTAGTTTCGTGAAAGGAAAAAGTGAAATTTATAAACTTTAGATTTCTTTTCTTTTCATTTAAAAATTAGAGCGTTCGTTGTTCGTTGCATTTATATTTCCTTCTCTTGATTCAAGTCGATTTTTATAGCTTGCCCTAGTTTCCGAGTGCCTTTTCTATTAGCTGTTTCTTCAAATAGAATTAGTTCAGCACTGTTCACGTGTTTTCTGTGAATAGGTTGGGTATGGGTAGTTGGGTTGCTACTTATTCGCTGAAATCTGAAGATGAAGTTTGCGCTCAGCACTTTTCACCTCGACATTTCTTGGTGTGTTTGAAGTTACTGAGAAACAAAGAAGGACTAATCATGGAAACTAATAACTAATAAGGTTACTAAATATACGGTGTAGGATTAACCAAATGCTTTATTTAGAATAAATAGGATTTCTTGAAATAGAGCTGTAGAGGAGAGAGTCGAGAATTTCGGGAATAGACCACCCCGTATTATTTCATCATCAAATATTGCTTTGAAACTTGTCAAAAGGTTTTCAAAAAGTTCAAAGTCTAGGTTGTGGCTTTCTCTCTCTCTTCCCCTCTCTCTCTCTCTCTCTCTCTCTCTCTCCCTCGTAGGATTAATGGATTAACAGAATGCTTTATTTACAACACATAGGGTTTCTTCAAATAGAGCTGTGGAGGAGAGAGTTGAGAATTCTGGGAATAGACCACCCCGTATTATTTCATCATCAAATATTGCTTTGAAACTTGTCAAAGAGTTCAAAGTCTAGGTTGCGGCTTTCTCTCTCTCTTCCTCCTCTCTCTCTCTCTCTCTCTCTCTCTCTCTCTCTCTTGCTTTCTCTTCTGTGGCTCTTTCTTTGTCTAATCAAATTAGGACCTGGGCGTCTCTGATCTTCATTGTGCCATATTGCATATTCTGTGTTCAGACTGAAGTTTTCGAGGGGGCAATTTCGTATTCCTTTCCCCTTTTTAGTGCCATTCTGTTTAGGCGGGGATCATTTTGAGTGCTCAAATGTGAAATTTTCCATCAGGGGATAATCTTTTGTGGTGGTTTTTCCCGTTTTTCCGTTTGTCACACTTAATATCAAAATTTTTTCATGATTTGACTTTGCAAAAGTTGGTAGATTCTTCTGAGGAAGAGTTAGTTACATTGTCTTTCGAATTCAATGAGCTCAGTAAAAATGTCAATTCTGATCTGCAACACACGAAAATTGGTAACTTTATATCAAACTGCAGAAATCTCAAGAATATGTTTGAAGCATCTATGTAGCAGGATTTTTGATGTGATTTTTTTTTTGTCAATAACATTCTAGATTCCAGATATGAAGGAAATGTTCTCCCTGATATTATTTTGAGCCCGATCAATCTTTTGGTGGCACCGTTGTGATCCTTTGCCCTTTGTATGAGTAAGTTCTCCACTGAACTACATAGTAATAAAATTAGAACTTCGGTTTTATCCTGAACGGATAACGTTCGTTCAGGATAATGTTCGGAACGGCTGACTTTCTCTTATTATCTTGTTTTCTTTCAGTTACAGTTCCCTCTATGAAACCTCTTAAAAAAAGTAAATCCATGTTTTTACTTTCTATTATTTTTTTTCTTTTTTATCTAAGTACGTTATAATTGTTATATTATAATTATTATAATTGTGACGTCACGGGGTGATGGGTGCCCCCCAGTGGACACAATGCAAGTTTGTGCCCCTGAGGTGAACTTTACCCTTGTGAGGTAATATGGAGTGAGGGAACTTTTGTGTATCTTTTGTGAGAACTGTTTACTCCGACAATGTACACACACCTTCTTTCTCTCTCTCTCTCTCTCTCTCTCTCTCTCTCTCTCTCTTTCTTTCACCTTTGCTATTCACCTTTTGTGGTGTGGACAAAGTATTCCCAAAATTTCTTTACCTCAAGTTTAAACATTGTAAGTATTAGGCAGCTACTTTGTATGTTGCTCTGAAAAAGCATCACACAATTTGGGAATTTTTCAACCTTTTTTGAAACCAAAATAAATCTTTTTTTCTTTTAATAACTGATAAAGGTATTTTTCCTATGATTATCTAGGCCTGCTTCTCAGTCACAGAAATGAGTCCTTAAAATGCCCTCCATTTGACGAAATAAAGTCATGCTTACTTTAATTAAGGGTGTGCATGAACTATAGCCTGAACAGAATGCATACCGGAGTCAGTTTTCTCGAAAAGCTGTTTATAAAACTTCTCAAAGAGGTTTTACAGATTATTCAGTTAGTAATTCTAGAATTGTAGAGTTTTATACCTACATTTACATCTACATATAGTCACGTGCAAAATTTTAGGACATATTGACGTTGGAATTGGAACTTCATCAATATTTCTATGTATTTCTTGAATGTAGTAGAAAGGGAAGTAACTGATAGAATTCACAAGATTTAGTTGTAGGTATTTTTTTTTTTTTTTTTTTTTTTTTTTTTTTTTTTTTTTTTTTTTTTAATTTTTGTAAATGCAATTTCTTTGTGTTATGTCACAACTTTGGTGCTCACTGCAGCATTGTAGGATTTTTCCCAATACATATCTCAATAATCCTAACAACCAATGTTTACCTACCATGCTGGCACCGGTCGCTATGCGCATTTACATGTCATAGCTACTCATTTTCCTCACGAGGCTGAGTGGGCCCCGCAACAGCCAGTCACGGGATCAATCATTTGCATGATACAAATTTCTTGACCCCGCCGGAAATCGAACCCGGGTCTCCCGCGTGCAAGGCGAGTGCAGTGACCACTACGCCATGGGAGCTGACTTTTTATTCTCATTGACAACACGAGTTGTCTCTTATCGCACATCTGACGATAAGAGGCACATTTGATGAGAGGCATACTACGGGATGGGCATGCTACGACACAGGCCCACAGGGTCGTGCCTCAGTGTATGTATTCGTAATCGAGCCTTCATACCAATGCCAACAGCTCTCTGTCGACTCATTTTCAAAGTACTGTCAGTAATAGATAGTCTTTGCAACCAAAATTAGCCTCTCGTTAATGTAAACGGGAGGCTAGTCACTAAACAACGTTTATACAGTGGAAACTCGATATAACGAAGTCCAAGGGAAATGATCAAAATTTCGCTTTATTGAGGTTTTTGTATCATCTATTTTTCGTTATATCGAGGTTAAAATCGAAAATGTTTCGAAAATGTTACTGAGGTATCAATCATTTAACTTCGCTGTACTGAGGTAAAATTCTACTCGGTTTTAAGATCACTTCGCTATACTGAGGTCAAAATCAGAGTAACTTCGTTATACTGAGGTAAGTCTACTTGCTTTTAAGATCATTTCGTTATACTGAGGTTAAAATTCAATCAATTTCGTTACACTGAGGTAATTTTCTCGGGCTCGTGCTCCAAATTACTTCGTTGTATCTATTCTTTTTACTTCGCTATACTGAGGTTTTCGCCTCTGAAGGGAAGGGAAATCGACTTTTTATACCCGTATACGGTTAATACCAGAAAACTACCCGAAGTAGCTTGGGTGTAGTGTTTTAAGGTCTGTGTGTGTAATACCTAATCAAATCCTGTAACCCTATTACCACTTTTCTTCGTTATATCGAGGATTTCGCTATAACAAGTTTCGTTATATCGAGGTTCCACTGTATATGATGAAAACTCGTTTCTGCACATGTGCACGCTAATTTTGGTTTCAAAGTATTGTCAATACCTATATTGAAAAACGTTTCATAACTCCATAATGTGTGGACGTTTTGTTTGTCTGTTTCAATGAATGTTTCTCACAAATGTCGCTCAACGATTAACACACTGATAAATTCTCAAGACTTGTGTATCGACTTAATGACTGCACAATATGATTTCATCTCATACATTATGCCTGCACGCTCAGACTTCTTAATAAGAACACACTCTGAGACTGAGATTGTAGGTACCACCAATATCAGCAACATTCTCGAGGCAATTACTGATGGGCAAAACAAGTCAGGTTCATTATTTTGAGCCCAGCGTCAAAATGAGTCACGTTCGTTTTCAGCATTGAATTGCCGATGTGTAAGGACAAAGACTTATAAATAATTATAACTTTTTATAAGAGTTACCTATAAGAGATGAGAGAGGTACTTTTGATCAAGTGAGATTGTCTTGGAAAGTAAAAGGTGGTGAGGTTCTTATCAGCTTATTACTCATAAATTTCATAATTTACCAAAATTACTGAGAAAGGGACTTTTCAGCTTATCCTGGCAACAGTCAGAAGCTTTCCTATAGAGAGTATAGGGCCTATTAGCCTGTACATAATATGTACCATTAATATTAGATCCTTTTAACTTCCCTATAAGATTTAAGTATTTATTTCATTTACCTTATAGACCTTTTCAGAGATTCACATAATTCGCATATTCATATTGAATGGGTTTGGCCTCAGTAAATCTTCCATAGTGTTGCACATAATCTCTGTCTTTAATATGTTGATAGGCTCCATTTCTGTCGACTTCATCAGTTTTGATTCTCTCGCTAATTCCATCAAGATTTTGGGAATGTCTGCTGATTTTCATCAAATCTGTGAACAGACGGTTCTTTCCTTCCATCTCTCTGATACGTTCGTATTCCTTAATGAGATTGTCAATATGGTTTTCCTCGTCGATTTGATCCGCTTTGAAATCATCAAGTAGTTCATTGGCGACTTTTACATCATCATATTTAAATTCTTCGTTGTCTCCATTGGCAATATTTTCTCCAATGTTTGTTTTGAGTTCATCGACCTCGATTATAGTTTCATTTGTGTGGTTGAGCGAGTGGAATTTCTCATAGATGACAAAGAAGATGAAGTGATAGAGGAGGCATATGATGAAGATGACGAAGATCTTCTTCAGCGTCCGATTCCGAAATGGACACTTCAGCAATGGTCGGAGATTTGCGAATAGAGAGCTTTTTCGGTATTCCATAAACTTTGAGTTGGGTATAGGAGATTTTGAGGGATGTATTTATTGAAATTAAAGCTCTTGTAGGTAGGGTATTTGAAAATTTTGATGAGGAAAGTGTCGGAAGATTCAAAATCAACGAATAATAAATAGCTCTTTGTTAGGGAAATGAGACAATAACTCTAGTTACTATAACTGGTTTCAAGCTTTCAAGCCTACCATTTGTGTTTCCACAACATCCTGTACATTTTGATTAGAAGAACAATACAATGTTGAATAGGATCTCAATTGAATTTTCCCTTTGTTATTTTCAAAAGGGAAAAAGAAGCAAGGGGGAGGAAGGGAATTTTTAAATTTCCCATTTTAAAAATTCCCACGCCTCCAGTCCTGTGGGGATTAAATTAAAAACTAGATTTAAATAAACAAACCCTTCGCCGGGAGTTGGAAAAAAAAATGAATAATTAAAATACAATAATATTGTGAAAAAGAAAATAAAATTGCTGAAAAAAAAGAACCAATGATGGGAAGAATAATTTTTTACACTTTGCATTTCAGAAAATATTTACACTTGAAAAAAACCGAACACTTGAAAATAATGTTAGATAATAATTTATACTTTTACCGATTTTAATTGCATATGCTCGATTTATAATGGACGGAAAATTATAGATAATGATGAAAAATCTAGGGCCTACACACTGTTTCAGTTTTTTTTTTTTTTTTAATAAAATGAAGAAAACAAATAATTTCTATTTTTATAAAACAAATATTTTTCTATTTTCTTTTGTTTATTCATTTTATTTACAAATATTTTTTTTAAATATTTCGATAAGATTTTTTCTCTTTTTTATTTATTTTTTTATTATTATTTTTTTTTTTACGAGTATATATTTATTTTTTTTATTATTATTAACGTAATCTCATAGTTAACAGATCTATTATTATGTTAAGGCGGTCTCTTCCTGAGTACATGGCAAGCTTTTGGTAGCTTGAAAGGTAGCGCGCCTGCCTTGTCAGCGTTACAGGGTTTTC
>NW_007378514.1:108362-109784 GCF_000475195.1 Diaphorina citri
AAACCTGAGTTTGTACCAGATTCGGCGTTGATATTGTGCTGGTTCTCTCAATTGTAAATTTTTCCATATCAGAATCATTTTGTATTTAGACCAGGTATCCGTTATCACAGAGATTGTCAAGAAATGTTATGCAGAGAGATCATTGCACCAAGGACCTAGCATCACAGGGCAAGTAGCTCATTTGTACATCCCCCCCCCCCCCATAGAAAACTTATTCAACCCACATTTGAAGGATTAATTTCCCCCTTCACCTGGTTATTCAGAAGTCTCTTGGACCCTCATAGGCGGGATAGGGGGGGGCTTGGGGGGCTTAAGCCCCCCCAAAGTTATCAGGGCCTCTTACACTAGATAAAATTGGATTTCAGAATAATAATCCAAAACACCATTTCTACTTTCCTTATCCTATAGGAAGGAAAGTAATGTAATCGGGTCAAAATATCGATGGTCAGTTTTTAGTGCCAAAACAGTTTGAGGTCCCTAGAGCCTAAATCCAAAGTCCGTTTTTTGGCGGTATTCAGCTATACCGACTAAACGGTTAGAGATATGGTAAAAGTTAGGGTAAAATAATACTCAAATAAGTATCATTGATTTGATTTTCAAATTGATTAGAGAATGATGGTCTTCTGTTATTCAGCCCTTTCGTCTTCTTTCTTCTCTTCCTTTTTCTTGTTTCTTATTTGTCTTTTGCTTTATGCTTCTTATTTTTCTTCTAATTTTAGTAGAAATAATATTATTTTCTTCTTTTTACATAAAAAAAGATACATCTATTCTGTGTCCAGACATAGTGTTTTCCTTCCTCTTCTTCTTCTTCTTCTTCTTCTTCTTCTTCTTCTTCTTCTTCTTTTCTCCTTCTTTTTCGTGTTTCTCTCGCTCTTTTTAAGTGCTCTTTATCTTCTTCTTTTTCTTCTTCTTCTTTGTGTTCTTCTTCTTTCTCTTCTCTCTCCTCTCCAGCTCTTTGTGTTGGCTTTTATTATTGATAATGTTCTTGTAATCATTACAAGTAACATTGACATGGTCGTTTGTTTTAATCTCACAAGAGGCCACCACATTTAGAAACTGATATTAAAACGACAAGACCTGACACTGACTTGATTTTAACATTGTTTGTTTGTAGCTAAATCTGAACAACTTAGGCATCAGAATAGACCTGACTTGATTTTAACATTATTTGTTTGTAGCTAAATCTGAACAACATAGGCATCAGAATAGACCTGACTTCTCCTTCTCCTGTTCCTTCTAACAATCTTCTTCTCTATTTCCTCCTCTTCCTTCTTCTCGTTCTTCTTCTTCTTCCCTTATGCCCTTCTCTTCATCTTCTGATTTCTAATAGGTATATTTTTTATTTCATCCTCCTTCGTTATTTTCATCCTGATGCTCTTTTCAATACATATTTTTGTTCGTTAACTCTCGTAAAGAGACTTC
>NW_007378515.1:0-1694 GCF_000475195.1 Diaphorina citri
TCCTTGAGGAATCGCATCTCTTCAGGACAGTACTTGGCCACGTAATAGAGCGGAGGAAGAGAGCTTTTCTGGTCCACCCAGCCATAGGCTTCGTCAAACCAGCGGAACGGATCTAAATGTTTCAAGTAATGGTAGTAACCTTTGTGGACATCCTTCACCCAGAAGTCTTTGGGAAACAAATCCCTCTTCACCCGACCATGAGAACTGACTGCGTCAATGTAGCACATCTGAAGTTGAATCTCAATTAGTGTTGCCAAGTATGTTCCATTGTTGAGGAAGTCAATGAGGAGGGTCTCATTTGAAACGCCTGGAAATGTTCTCATGATCTCAGTTCTGATCAGATCAGGCATTATAGAAGCAAGAGTATTTTGAACAGGTTGTTCAGCTCTCTGATGCAATTGTTCAGTTTCCTCTTTGCCAATGCCATACGCAAAGTTCAAGCACAGGGCCAATGTTGCAAACAAAAGCATGTTCTCCTCTCTGTGATCTAAATGTCAATTTGGATGTGGCACTCTTTCAGCTTTCGAAACGGTCCGTTTTTATCATCTCCACGCTAAAGTTGTCAAATTAGTTCATCATTGTCATTACTTCAGTTGCGGAACCTATGAACAAAACGAAAACATCTGAACTGTCAGGGACATCTAGTTTAAAACACAAGGACAGGAGAGGAAATGAAAATAATTATTTGGACAGCCAGCGTCCCCCCTTGCCCTCTTCTTCAATATCAATAATAGCTAGGTCTCGGAAGAGGGCACATAGTGCTGTCGACGACGTGCTTTATCTGAGGAGAATTTTCTTTCAATATGAAATTTTAATCCAAAAGGCCAGTCGATTTATGCCAGGAAAATAATATGGAGTGTGTTTCAAACGTTGGAAACCATCTCATTTTTCATACTTACACCACTTTGTATTATTGTATGTTGTGTGGTGTATAATTGTCAGTGTTTATACATATAATAGTCCTCTCTCACTCTCTCTCTCTCTCTCTCTCTCTCTCTCTCTCTCTCTCTCTCTCTCTCTCTCTCTCTTTCTCTTTATAATTCCTTCAAATTAAAGTTCGATTTAGCCCTCTATAGAAGTTAGGAGTCTAACCGCTTTTTGGGCCTTTTCATATTTTGTGTTAATTTTGGGGCAATACATCATTTTTTAGTTTATTGTTAACTTTTGCTCTTTTGTTGTCCGTAATCTCTTTTGACACACTTATCTTCAACACCCATACCTCTCTATGCACCTTTACAGAGAGTATCGTGTTTGCAAGAGTAAGTGGGTTCTGTAACGTCTCAAGTTACCTTTCCGGGAAAAACCTCGAATGATTACACAAGTGTCGTAAACAGTTATACAACCAACCTGAAAAAAGAAGGAATAGGGAAAATACTGACTACAGGGTCGGAGTAATTCCTGGAAAAAGGGGGATCCGCCGAATTGGACTATTGGCTAGAAGTTAATCCAGCAACATGAGGTATGTCGAGATAAAAAGTTTTAACAAAGGAGGATTTTAACTAGAGATGTAAGTAATGCAAGCTATACTAAGTATTAAGGTAGTATAAGGTTTGCGACGTTAAAGGTTTGAAAAGGCTGTTTCGACGGCTATATTCATATTCCTTATAGGTCGCACTCTTTAGATCGTTCTCACCAAGTTAAAAGTGGTGGGATTATAAAAGGAGAACAGATCCTGATCTCCCGATATGTAAAGG
>NW_007378515.1:7782-10834 GCF_000475195.1 Diaphorina citri
AATTAAATTGATTCATGATACTTTAATGTTGGAAACCCTGCCTTCTGCTTTCGCTGAGCAGTTGCTCGATATTTTGAAACATTGGTCCAAGTTTTGAACTACTCCCGTGAGTCACCGACAAGTACTATTTCCCCCCAGAAACACAAAACCAGACTCTTTCACTACATACCAAGAGGATACACTGACGTGAAACCCGAACAAAAGATTATAGTTGCTTAAGGAAGGACCAAGTTTCGTTGCGCGAAATATTCTTAGCGGATTTTTATCGCTCGTGAAACTATCCGTTGGAACACAACGTACTATTCCCCCAGAAACCACAAACTAGTACTCTTACGTACATACAAGAGGATACACTGACGTGGAACCAAAAAAAAGTATTATAGTTCTTGAGCAAGTTTGTATATCGGGATTATCCTGGTGCAGTGATATACTGTAGACAGTTTCGCCAAAGTATTCAGCATCTCAAGTACACCAGGACGCAGGGATATTATATCTTTCTTACACAAGAGGTACATAAAGTATATTATGAAGTTTAGCAGACTGAGAATTCTTGGAGATTTAAACCATATTGAGACTGTCATAACAGCATGACAGGACCAGGGGATCATGTTACTAATGACACTGACCTGGCCCACCTCCATGAGACTTTGATATTGACCGCGCGCCATGGATCTCTGGTTTCTAATGACTCGTGTTTGCATAATACACTATGGTATGATGTTTATCTTCTATCTATCTCCTAAGCATGATACGCCAAAGTGTGCGAGTGAGTTTATGGATATGAGAATCACTATTTCTTGGTATCTAGTTGAGTTTAGATCCAGATTTAAGCCCATCTCCCTTGTTCCTACATCATTTTTGTTCTACTTTTCTTCTTCTTCTTCGTGTCTTCTTCACTCTTCTTCTGTTCCTTCTTCTTCTTCTTCAAATAATATAGCTCGATACCTAATTAGGAACTAATAGAGAGGCAAAAACACACAAATTTAAATTGGGCGAAAAGAAGTCTAATAAATAGTTCTAGTTAAGCTCGAGCAAGTGTGAAACACATCAATCTTATTATTACTTTTTATTCATGTCATTATTAATATTATTCATTATGTATCTTATTATTATTTATTATCTATTATTATTATTTCGTCATCTACCAAATAATACTAGCCTATATCTAATTATAACTAATAGAATATACTGCTAATTATGTGATTAATATTATTATTAACTATTATAGGATTCATTATTATTAATCTATTATTATTATTAGTATTATTATTATTATTATTATTATTAAAAAAAAAAAACTGTTTTCGAAAATAAAAGAAAGTTATTAAAACAGCGGGGCTACAGACAAGAGAGGGAGAAACTAACTTCTAATGAACCTGAATGCGAATTTCATTAATTTCTTTAGCAATGCTATTACTATTAATAATAATCTCATTATTACTCCTGAAAATAATAAGGGTAGGTATTGAAGCATATTTTTAAACAAAATAATCTACAGCTAGACAAGAAGTTCAAAGTGATTTTATTTATTTACGTACATACTTATCTATGTACAAAACTATATTTAAATAATAGGCAAAATTACTTACAGATTTTGTCATAGTCATATTACAATGAATATTGACAATGGTTCAATAGGTATTTTTTAATCATGTTTGGTAATATACGCAAGAAACCTCCGTCACGCCTACCAATGGAGATAAATTAGAGTCCAATGTATGATTTTCTTGTAAGTGAAATTTGTACGAAAATCATACAAGATACTCGTACACCATTATTTTCCTCCATAGATAGGTACTTGTTTTCGCTATTTTCTAAAACTTCCAGAAATAGTTTTCTGGAGCATCAGTGGTAGTACTCTCACCAGTGTATGGTTCCCAAGAAAGACTCTCACTACTACTGCTCTCTGTGACTTCAGTGAACAAATTGGTAGTCATGTTTGGGTTTCCAGTCCAGAACGGGTCAAGTCCTTGCGGCCAAGTCAAATTCTTATAGTAATCCTCGTGGTAATCCATGTCCTTGAGGAATCGCATCTCTTCAGGACAGTACTTGGCCACGTAATAGAGCGGAGGAAGAGAGCTTTTCTGGTCCACCCAGCCATAGGCTTCGTCAAACCAGCGGAACGGATCTAAATGTTTCAAGTAATGGTAGTAACCTTTGTGGACATCCTTCACCCAGAAGTCTTTGGGAAACAAATCCCTCTTCACCCGACCATGAGAACTGACTGCGTCAATGTAGCACATCTGAAGTTGAATCTCAATTAGTGTTGCCAAGTATGTTCCATTGTTGAGGAAGTCAATGAGGAGGGTCTCATTTGAAACGCCTGGAAATGTTCTCATGATCTCAGTTCTGATCAGATCAGGCATTATAGAAGCAAGAGTATTTTGAACAGGTTGTTCAGCTCTCTGATGCAATTGTTCAGTTTCCTCTTTGCCAATGCCATACGCAAAGTTCAAGCACAGGGCCAATGTTGCAAACGAAAGCATTTTCTCCTCTCTGTGATCTAAATGTCAATTTGGATGTGGCACTCTTTCAGCTTTCGAAACGGTCCGTTTTTATCATCTCCACGCTAAAGTTGTCAAATTAGTTCATCATTGTCATTACTTCAGTTGCGGAACCTATGAACAAAACGAAAACATCTGAACTGTCAGGGACATCTAGTTTAAAACACAAGGACAGGAGAGGAAATGAAAATAATTATTTGGACAGCCAGCGTCCCCCCTTGCCCTCTTCTTCAATATCAATAATAGCTAGGTCTCGGAAGAGGGCACATAGTGCTGTCGACGACGTGCTTTATCTGAGGAGAATTTTCTTTCAATATGAAATTTTAATCCAAAAGGCCAGTCGATTTATGCCAGGAAAATAATATGGAGTGTGTTTCAAACGTTGGAAACCATCTCATTTTTCATACTTACACCACTTTGTATTATTGTATGTTGTGTGGTGTATAATTGTCAGTGTTTATACATATAATAGTCCTCTCTCACTCTCTCTCTCTCTCTCTCTCTCTCTCTCTCTCTCTCTCTCTCTCTCTCTCTCTCTCTTTCTCTTT
>NW_007378515.1:11454-34704 GCF_000475195.1 Diaphorina citri
ACGCTAAAGTAGGGGAAGTGGAATGAAAAACACGCGTCGGGTTCGCATCGCACCCACGTTGGAATGAAAAACAGACCTAATAACAACATCAACAACTGCCCAGCTGCTGCTCAAGTAATAAGACAAGATACTATTTCCAAAACCTTCATCTGTTGCCACAATCTTTTATTGATACAATTTTATTTTCTCCTTTTCAGATTTGTGTAAGAATGGATAGGTTTGAATATTGTTCTTTTGAACTATCACCTGATGAGTCACCAGTATTGAAGCACTCAAATGTACGTCTTTATGATGGTGAAAACAAATCTCAATTTCAACGAGGAGAACTAATCCTAACAAGTCACCGGTTATTTTGGCAAAAAGACATCACATTGTGTCTGGCTTTATCCTACATTCAGAATGCAGTAGAAGAAGCAAAGTCCATGTTCAATTTAACTGCTGGAAGAAAAATAATTTTGTACTTGAGTAAAGCTGTGCCAGGAAAAAATCTGGGACCAAGTGCAACTAGTGCTTATGACTATGTCAAATTGTCATTTAGAGAAGGTATTCAGAATGAATTCTTGGATGCTTTAAAGAGCACTGTGGATGCAAAAATATGGACTGTCCAGAACAAATCTGCTCAACAGACAAAGCTGAGAGAGATCAAGACTCGCACAGGTAAAATAAAACAGAAGCCCTTTTTGATATCCTCATTTCCTTTTTTATCACCCTCCTTTTGACCACCCCTTCATTATCATAGCAGCTAAGTACATATGTGATTGAGATAAATAGTGTACATATTATTTGTGTTGATTTTAGAGTTTTTATCTTGGTAGCTAGGTATATTAACTATTTATATTGACAATACCATCTTTATCTAGCTGAAATTCCCTTATTGTGCTATTGATCTTTATCTTTCAATTGAAAGTGCTTACCGCCGTATGTATGAAAATTCGTTTCAAGTTAATCTTAAGCTAAACTTGGCTAAGCAAAATTTCAGCTCAAGTTTAACTTGAGAATATTTGGTATGTATGAAACATTTCCAACTTCATCTTAGTCAAGATCAATCTCAAGACAAACATCTTGTTGAACCAAAGAGGTTTTTGGGAGGTTTTTCATTTTAACCAATAGGATTACTGATAAATAGCGGGCAAATTTAAATGTGTATTAATAAAAAAAATAATAAATAAATAATATTGTTATCTATTTGTTCATAAGTTTGGAATTCATATATGATATCAATCCTCTTAAAAGTATAGCTCTTGAGCAGTTTGCTGTTTGCTAATCCAGAGAACTAATAATAGTAGTAGTAGTGCTTATTTATACTGCTCGCATAGGACTGAAAAGTCCCTTTACTCCAGCAGTAGGCTACACTATTATTGTGGTCAAATTCTCAAATTATATTGAGGATAAAATTCCAAACCTCGGCTGGGATTGAACCCACGCCAGAGGATCTGAAATGAGGACAAGGAAACACGGAAAATAAAGACATATAAAATAAAGAAAAGTAAGTAAGAATAAAGACGGTACATTCTCTTTACCATTGTCCTCTACAAAGAACAGTAAGTTACTTTTACCATCCCATTAAACCTGTGGAAGCGCTCTAGAATGGTTCACACTTAAAAAGTACATCAATGTGTTGCAAATTGTACATGTGTGACTTTTACTATCAGTTTTTTCAATGTACCACCTCCTCTCTTCTGACCAGCATTTTTGTAAATTGTGTGCCAACTATCCTCCACTTCTTAATCTGTGTTCCTACTGTCTGCTCAAATTTGTGAAGACGGGAGTCTAACCTCCTCTAGATGCCTTAGCATGTAATAGGAGTATAGGACGTCGTGTCGGTTATGATAGGATATCCTTACAAGTCCGTGGTACCAGAGAGAGATTTCCTAACACATTTTACGACGGGAAGTACCTCGATATATCTGATGTAAATCCCTGGGTTCCCAAGTCTAACCTCCTCTAGGTGCCTTAGCATGTAATAGGACGTCGCGTCGGTTATGATAGGATATCCTTACAACAAGTCCGTGGTACCAGAGAGAGATTTCCTAACACATTTTACGACGGGAAGTACCTCTATATATCTGATGTAAATCCCTGGGTTCCCGACTTGTGGGTCTGGGATCTCTATAATAAGTATCCGAAGTATCTTGTTACTAATATCTGGGTACTTATAAGATTACCAACACCTGGAACGAGTCATATTCTCCTACAATTTGAATAATTACATACACGACTTCCAATGTCATAAATTATCATGTAATTAGGTATGTTCTCATTCTTGTTTCCACTTTGGTATCCTCTCAAGAAGTTCCTAGGTACTACTCCACGTAGGGACCTTATTAAGTATTCACTTGTCTTGTTTGAAGAGACGTATCCTCTTATGGAAATGGGTTTTGTGTCTTGTTTTTCTAAATCCTCTTTCTTATGGAAATGGATCTTGAAATGTTCTTTCGTAGGAAAAAAGACAATTTGTTTGAATATTGTCTTGTGTGTTTTTTTTCTGAAGCATATTTCTGTCGTTTTTGGAAACATTCTCCTTGTGGATATTTCTGGATTACAATCATTGCCGATTTGCCAAATGATCAATGATGAGAATTTTCTGTGAAAATCATTGATAGTTCCATTTACCTACTAGTATTCTTCTATTACCCCAGAAAGCGAAAAGCTTGTCCTTTTCTAGACGACCTAGCTATTACCTTCTCGAATTTTGAAAACCTACTTTCTGAAAAAAGTCTACTATACTGAACTCTTCTTTGTACCTATGTAGGTATGCACCTGCCTATTATTAAAATCTTCGATAAAACCTAAATTCTTTCTCCTTTTGTTTCTTCAAATTCTACCA
The DNA here is from genome assembly GCF_000475195.1 of Diaphorina citri. Classification (NCBI taxonomy): domain Eukaryota; kingdom Metazoa; phylum Arthropoda; class Insecta; order Hemiptera; family Psyllidae; genus Diaphorina; species Diaphorina citri. The sequence continues at coordinate 14,282 of NW_007378515.1, forward strand.
TATTCTCTGAATAATCATCGATATACATCCCTACTTTGACCCCAATAAGTTACATATTGAAAACCTACTTTCTGAAAAAAGTCTACTATACTGAACTCTTCTTTGTACCTATGTAGGCACCTGCCTATTATTAAAATCTTCGATAAAACCTAACTTCTTTCTCCTTTTGTTTCTTCAAATTCTACCATATTCTCTGAATAATCATCGATATACATCCCTACTTTGACCCCAATAAGTTACATTGACAAGGATGAATTGCTGAGTGCACTCTGAATCGGAAATAGCCAGCAGCACGTGATGTGCCCTATCGCTGAGACAGCACCCATGCATGACAATGTACTTCAGTGATTTGCCGGGACTGGGAACTGATACACACGAATTATAATTCTAGGTTTTCTTCTGATATTTGAAGCTTATAACCAGTTACTCTTTTTCCAGCTAGGTCTACCTGATTAAGTTACCAGAGCGATCAGCACTATATTATATTTTCGTGTCCAGCACTATATTATATTTTCGTGTCCAGGGGACACAGAAAGTGGCTGGGGACACAGAAAGTGGCTCCACGTTGCCGTCCCTGGAAACGATCTAATACTCAATATTAAATCGGCTAAACTTTCTACCACCAGATATGCATCAAGCACTGATATAATCGTTATAAGAAATATCAGGTATGTAAGTTATGAATATTATTATCAGTACAGTTTATGTAAAAAATATGTACCTAGGTAAAAAATATTTATATTTATACATTATTTACCCTACGAAAGAGGCAGTCTATCCCATTGAATAAGTTCTGAAATAATTCCCAACATTAATGAACAACGGTTCTCATTGACATAGGTACTCGTAACTCTTTGGCGTTGGGTCACGAGTAATTTCCTCTTGATTTAATCCAGAATCTGGCCTTGCATGGGGGGATCAAAATAATCAAAAGCCCTCATATCAGAGAACATCCGGAATTAATTAAAATGTTCACTGGACGAAAGTGACATAGGATTTGACTTTGATGGATCGAGCTGAGAACTAATCTCCTAATGAAAACAATTGAAACATTGAGAGTGAGATTTCATCGTGGGGGGAAGGGTTGAACACAATTAAATTGATTCATGATATTTATGTTGGAAACCCTCCCTCTCTTTCGCTGACAGTCTGTCGATTTTTGAAACATTGTCCAATTTGAAACTATCCGTTGAACACAAGTACCTATTCCCCCAGAAACCACAAACTAGACTCTTACTACATACAAGAGGATACACTGACGTGAAACCCAAAAAAAAGTATTATAGTTCTTGGAAGGCCAAGTTTGTTGAAATATTTTAGGGATTTTATCCTCGTGCAGTGAAAAACACTGTAGACTGTTGTAGACAGTTTCGCCAAGTAGGTATCTCAATATCTCCCAAGTACACAGGACGCAGGGATATTATATCTTCTTACACAGAGGTACATAAAGTATATTATGAGTTTAGTGTTTCTTCAGTAACAATAGTGACTTTGCCTAACCCTCTTATAATCCTACATCCTATACAATTACTTAGGTATTTCCAAATTCCCCGAATAGTTTTTGTCGACAAACGTTCATCGTGAATATTTATGAGTCGTTTAAAGCTCATCGGAGCGCGAGCTTTAATGACACAAAATTAGACAGCTTTCACTGCTTACATGACAGTTTCATCGATGATCAATTATTTATTAAGTTTTTAAGCACCTGATGAATTATGAACGCATTATGTTGTAGATAGGAAAGCTTGTTTGAAATTCTATTATTCAATGGGTTGCATGACAGTTTCATCGATGATCAATTATTTCTTAAGTTTTTAAGCACCTGATGAATTATGAACGCATTATGTTGTAGATAGGAAAGCTTGTTTGAAATTCTATTATTCAATGGGTTTGTATTTCTGTTATAGCTCAGAAAGAGGTTAATGCTTACATGCTCATAAATATATGCTATGGTAATGGAAAAACAGCGCACATAACTGAAAACTGGCGCGTATGGTAAAGAGCGAAACAGGAAGAGAAACTATAGGAATACAAGAAAGTCTAAAGAAAGAACTAACTTCTTCTGATGAGTGAATCTTCTTAAGGATTCCCTACGATTTCCATTTGAGGCATACCTACAATACCTACGTACTATGACTTTTACCGCTATGGTAATGGAAAAACAGCGCACATAACTGAAAACTGGCGCGTATGGTAAAGAGTGAAACAGGAAGAGAAAATATAGGAATACAAGAAAGTCTAAAGAAAGCACTAGCTTCTTCTGATGAGTGAATCTTCTTAAGGATTCCCTACGATTTCCATTTGAGGCATACCTACAATACCTACGTACTATGACTTTTACCTACAAAACAAAGATCATGGACCAATGTTCCGATTTGCAATCATACTCGGTTGAGTGCTCTCTGTGACTTCAGTGAACAAATTGGTAGTCATGTTTGGGTTTCCAGTCCAGAACGGATCAAGCCCTTGCGGCCAAGTCAAATTCTTATAGTAATCCTCGTGGTAATCCATATCCTTGAGGAATCGCATCTCTTCAGGACAGTACTTGGCCACGTAATAGAGCGGAGGAAGAGAGCTTTTCTGGTCCACCCAGCCATAGGACTCTCTGTGACTTCAGTGAACAAATTGGTAGTCATGTTTGGGTTTCCAGTCCAGAACGGGTCAAGTCCTTGCGGCCAAGTCAAATTCTTATAGTAATCCTCGTGGTAATCCATGTCCTTGAGGAATCGCATCTCTTCAGGACAGTACTTGGCCACGTAATAGAGCGGAGGAAGAGAGCTTTTCTGGTCCACCCAGCCATAGGGCTTTTAATCGGTTGCTATTAAAATTATTGTTTACAGCCGACGTAATAGACCAATGGTTACGTAACAGTCAACAGAACAGTATTCATTTCAGTTTGTTTCTTTTCTAGAACAAAAATTACGGCACACTCATTAGGGATATTTCAAGGGCTCTCGTATGTGGATAAATATTTATGCCGCATTTTCGAGTATTTCATTCTCAATCTACAAAGGCATCACAAAGGTGTGGATAGCACGGATTGCCCAAGTGATGACTATTTAACACCTTTCAACCGGAGTGCCCATTTTCATCATTCGTCCATTCCTCCTTTTTAATTGATTTCACCATTGACTTTTAATCGGTTGCTATTAAAATTATTGTTTACAGCCGACGCAATAGACCAATGGTTACGTAACAGTCAACAGAACAGTATTCATTTCAGTTTGTTTCTTTTCTAGAACAAAAATTACGGCACACTCATTTGCTCCATTTTGTAATCAGGTGTTTACATTATAAAAGTGAAAGTGACATTCAAAGTGAATATTGTTGTGTCATGTTAAAGTGAGTAAAATTTACGTTTTTTTCTGGAAAATCAACAAGAGACTCTTCGGCAGCAAAAACAGAGTCTTCACCAATGGGTTCAACCCTATTCCTACTATCTCTACTAACGTATGCCCTTGTGTCATGTTAAAGTGAGTAAAATTTACGATTTTTCTGCAAAATCAACAAGAGACTCTTCGGCAGCAAAAACAGAGTCTTCACCAATGGGTTCAACCCTATTCCTACTATCTCTACTAACGTATGCCTCACTGGGTTTTGCCAAGATTCCCAATCTGACCGAGGTGAAAGCTCTTCTCAATGTATATTTCCCAAATCTGAATGAGAATACCACCATCTACAGTTTCCTTAGCGATGTGAAAAACGTGGAACTCCTACTACGCGTCCATCAGCATTCCTGTATCGACATGAAAAGAAAGCGGAAAATTCGATCCCTGGATTGGTTTTGGAATGAGTTTACATTGCCTGTCGACGCTACAAATTGTGAGTATTGACTAAATGACTAGCTTTGCCCTGACAATTTTAAATTGTTTGTCCATTCAACTAAATTTATTGTTGGTCCAGACAGGAATATTTTATACCGATTTTGGAGAGAAAGAAGACAGGATAGAAGAAAACAAGCCGTTCCGATAACAAACCTTATCTGTTTAGGATAAAACCCTCCCCAGGCTGGAATAGAACTCGCCAAAAGAACTTTGATATTAATCCTCATTGATCTTGTTTTCTTCCAGTGACATTCACGCCACCACAAGAATACACTTATGCTATGGTAATGGAAAAACAGCGCACATAACTGAAAACTGGCGCGTATGGTAAAGAGCGAAACAGGAAGAGAAAATATAGGAATACAAGAAAGTCTAAAGAAAGCACTAACTTCTTCTGATGAGTGAATCTTCGGATTCCCTACGATTTCCATTTGAGGCATACCTACAATACCTACGTACTATGACTTTTACCTTCAAAACAAAGATCATGGACCAATGTTCCAATTTGCAATCATACTCGGTTGAGTATTTATACTAGTTAGACCGAATCAAGGTTCCTCCAAACGCCAAATAAACTGACTAGCACTGAAGCTAAAGCAAGTACAAAAGTACAACATACGAGTAGAGTAGGTAGTCGGTTGAGTATTTATACTAGTTAGACCTAATCAAGGTTCCTCCAAACGCCAAATAAACTGACTAGCACTGAAGCTAAAGCAAGTACAAAAGTACAACATACGAGTAGAGTAGGTAGTAAGTACTCGTACAAACACCTGTGTCTAACTCTCAATGCATAATGTAAGTACATATATTGCAAACATTGGCAGCTGATAATCCGCAAAAAAAAACATTTCCTCGGAAAATACACACAAAGACTTTCCTGTAGAAGAAACTGAAGAACATCCAGAGTAGAGTAACAACACTAGTGACTATGGAGCTATGAATCATGTTGCCTCTGGGTAACGGTGTAACGAGAGTGCCTTCATATCCGTCTATTGTTCCCAGGATTTGGGTTCCCATCTCCTCTGATGACCGTTGCTGGTAAGGAAAATATTAATAGAATAAGTAAACATCGGACGGACGAAGAGACCAGCACATTGCTTGAGGAAAACTCTCACTTTAACCTACGAAGAACAAAACATTTTCCTGTATCAATAAAGAGGAACCTACTCTAATAAAATATTGGTATAATGGAGCAGCTTGTTCTAAGATGACAATCTGAATAAAGCACTACTTATACTTATCATGGATAGACGAATTGATGCTTGTGACGATGCGATGAGACCATTTAACCTACGAAAAACAAAACATTTTCCTGTATCAATAAAGAGGTACCTACTCTAATAAAATATTGGTATAATGGAGCAACTTGTTCTAAGATGACAATCTAAATAAAGCACTACTTATACTTATCATGGATAGACGAATTGATGCTTGTGACGATGCGATGAGACCAGAATGAATAGAATGATTGTTGTATTAACCTACGAAAAACAAAACATTTTCCTGTATCAATAAAGAGGAACCTACTCTAATAAAATATTGGTAAAATGGAGCAACTTGTTCTAAGATGACAATCTGAATAAAGCACTACTTATACTTATCATGGATAGACGAATTGATGCTTGTGACGATGCGGTGAGACCAGAATGAATAGAATGATTGTTGTCTACGGGAATGGGTCAGTACTTCAGTAGAGTGTGAGACTTAACCGTGTGTGGATTCAGCGTCAAATTTGACTAGGAAAAATCCATACTGTAAAATACCTACTACGGAACTTGTTGTAGACAAATAAATGATCTTCCTCAAATAAATGACAGTTTTCGCCAAGGGTCAATGAAATGGGAAATTTCTAGACCGTATGAGTATGTGTTCTATATACGACTTTCTTACTCTCTATATTTTAATTGTTTCTCTCGTACTCAAAGGTTTGAAACTAATGTCAAGCTAATCAAACTCACGTCATTTATAGGAGGAAATTATGTTCCTGCGAAGAATCACCTCTCACCTTAGATCTGAGGAAGCAAACAAAAATCAACATAGCTAATTTATGAGTACACCGGCTAACTCCCGGTAGAAGTAGAAAGGTACTTGATGTTTTCCATTGTGGCACCCAAATCTACACGAAGAGGACCCCATAACAGCGTACTCTCTGTTTTACGCTTGAGTGCCTCCGCGGTCAGAACAACCTGTATATCTGGCTATGACCACGAAGTAATTGAAGTGTTTGCTGAAGACGCTACCCGAGCTAATGAACATGAAAAGAAATTGGATGAAAAATAATTGGTGTCCGGAAATTAGAACAGTTTAATCATATTCTTATACGGCGTCAGCTCCCATGGCGTAGTGGTCACTGCACTCGCCTTGCACGCGGGATACCCGGGTTCGATTCCCGGCGGGGTCAAGAAATTTGTATCAAGCAAAAATGATTGACTCCGTGACTGGATGTTGCGGGGCCCACTCAGCCTCGTGAGGAAAATGAGTAGCTATGACATATAAATGCGCATAGCGTAAAGGTAAGTGCATTTCTCCTAGATACTTAGATGCTCAAGACAATGGTGTTTCCATAGAAAAGTAAATAAATAGGTAGGTAATTATATTCCAAAGAAATCTATCATCTTTCTGATCTACTTTCGGATGGAAATTCCGATGCTACAACCTCAACATTTGCATGTCTATGGCAAAAATCCTGCATGACTTTGCAGTAGCGTTTTGCATGAAATGGCTTCATTGACTTCAGATTTGAGACGAGAAGATGACTACGACGTAAATATATGATTTCGACGTCATTGGATGACAGAGTGCCACAAGAAGATCCTACACAAAAATAACCTTTTCCGTCATTAGGATTATTGAGATATTGGAAAAAATCCTACAATGCTGCAGTGAGCACCAAAGTTGTGATATAATAACACAAAGCCTTTTCCGTCAATACAGGTGTAGGTTAGTAGGTAGACTGCTGACATTTTTAGTTTCAGACAAATTTCACAATTGCCGTTCCCACATCAACCCTCATCACCCGGACTTAGAACCAGCTTCCAAATGTAGTGATTTGCACACCCAAAAAGGCTGTCGATGTCGTCCTACACAGACCTTAGAAAACCAAAATGCTGGCTTCCTTGTCTTCCTACAAAAAAAAAAAAAATAAAAAAAAAATAATAAAAAAAAAAAAAAAATTGGGCCTAGATTTCTTTCTAAATGGATTACGAGAGGTATATCATTGTACTTTGTGTTTTCATCTTCAGGTAATCCTGATGCATTGTTGGGTGAAGTTTTAACCTCTGATTCTGCGTCGTCATTACAAATACCAGACATTGTGGGACTTTTTTGTGCTACCGGAGCTACTCGAGATTAAAAAGCACCTTGTCTCTTTTTGCTGGAATTCAAACCACCTCTTAAATGTCCTGACAAGGATGAATTGCTGAGTGCACTTCGAAATCCGAACTAGCCAGCAGCACGTGATGTGCCCTATCGCTGAGACGCTGAGACAGTACAATGACAATGTACTTCAGTGATTTGCCGGGACCGGGAACTGATGCACACGAATTATAATTCTGGGTTTTCTTCTGATATTTGAAGCTTATAACCAGTTTCTTTTTCCAGCTAGGTCTACCTTAAGTTACCAGAGCGATCAGCACTGATATAATCGTTATAAGAAATATCAGGTATGTAAGTTATGAATATTATTATCAGTACAGTTTATGTAAAAAATATGTAGGTGAAAAATATTTATGATAGATTGAAGATTCTGTAACTTTGTGAAGGTCCATCTTGACTAGGTAGGTTGAAATGATAAACATATACTTCTTCACTATTTGTAAAATATTCTGGGTTTTTTTATTTCATTTTCATTTTACGGACTAGTTTCGCCGGTGAAGGCATCTTCAGCGTTACAGAAAAATACCTAGAAAAACATTTCAACCTACCTAGAAAAAATATTTATATTTATACATTATTTACCCTACGAAAGAGGCAGTTTAACCCATTGAATAAGTTCTGAAATAATTCCCAACATTAATGAACAACGGTTCTCATTGACATACTCGTAACTCTTTGGCGTTGGGTCACGAGTAATTTCCTCTCGATTTAATCCAGAATCTGGCCTTCCATGGGGGGGATCAAAATAATCAAAAGCCCTCATATCAGAGAACATCCGGAATTAATTAAAATGTTCACTGGACGAAAGTGACATAGGATTTGACTTTGATGGATCGAGCTGAGAACTAATCTCCTAATGAAAACAATTGAAACATTGAGAGTGAGATTTCATCGTGGGGGGAAGGGTTGAACACAATTAAATTGATTCATGATATTTATGTTGGAAACCCTCCCTCTCTTTCGCTGACAGTCTGTCGATTTTTGAAACATTGTCCAATTTGAAACTATCCGTTGAACACAAGTACCTATTCCCCCAGAAACCACAAACCAGACTCTTACTACATACAAGAGGATACACTGACGTGAAACCCAAAAAAAAAGTATTATAGTTCTTAAGGAAGGCCAAGTTTGTTGAAATATTTTAGGGATTTTATCCTCGTGCAGTGAAAAACACTGTAGACTGTTGTATGTAGACAGTTTCGCCAAGTATCTCAGCATCTCCCAAGTACACAGGACGCAGGGATATTATATCTTCTTACACAGAGGTACATAAAGTATATTATGAGTTTAGCAGACTAGAATTCTTGGAGATTTAACATATGAGACTGTCATAACAGATGACAGGACCAGGGGATCATGTTACTAATGACACTGACCTGGCCCACCTCCATGAGACTTTGATATTGACCGCGCGCCATGGATCTCTGTTTCTAATGACTCGTGTTTGCATAATACACTATGTATGATGTTTATCTTCTATCTTCTCCTTAGCATATACGGCAAAAGTGTGCGAGTGAGTTATGAATATGAAATCATATTCTTGATATCTAGTTGAGTTTATTCCAGATTTTAAGCCCATCATCATTTTGTTCTACTTTTCTTCGTCTTCTTCATCTTTTCTGGTTCTTCTTCTTCTTCTTCTTCTTCTTCTTCTTCTTCTTCTTCTTCTTCTTCTTCTTCTTCTTCTTCTTCAAATATAGCTCGATACCTAATTAGAACTAATAGAAAAAACAACAAATTTAAATTGCGAAAAAAAGTTAATAAAGTTTTAGGAGCAAGTGGAAAACAATCAAATTATTAATGACACAAAATTAGACATTATTATTAGTTGCAGATAATATAGGTACCTGAACAAGTGATCACGTAATGTCCTCTTGGCTTTGGAAGAGGCTGAAGGCTACGCCATCGGTAGTAATACAGATAATATACCTGAACAAGTGATCACGTAATGTCCTCTTGGCTTTGGAAGAGGCTGAAGGCTATGTCATCGGTAGTGTTGCAGATAATATACGTATAAGCACGAATGATAATCCACTAAATGGATAATCTAACCATACTAGACAGTCTAGCTTAGGTCCATACACAATAAGTCCACTCCAAGGCTTAGGTGTAGGGGCAAACAGCCGTAAAGGATGGGTTGAGCTACGAAACTACGAATCAACAGTCTATTGAACTCCGGAAGTTACTTTAAAACTAACTGTAATTATAATTAAACTCATACAATAAAGTTAGATTAATCGAATAGAGAATAGATTTTGGATTTGTTGTCTTTTTACTTTCCTTATCCTATAGGAAGGAAAGTAATGTAATCGGGTCAAAATTTCGATGGTCAGTTTTTAGTGCCAAAACACGTTTTGAGGTCCCTAGAGCCTAAATCCAAAGTTTCAGCCATTGGTCCGTGGGTGTGTCTGTGTGTCCGTGTGTCTGTCTGTGTGTCTGTCTGTAAACAAAGTTTATTGAGCTAGTGAAGGAATTGTTCCAAAGCTGTGTCCACACATAGTCGACCGGCCGTCGATCGACGAGGTGAAGAGGTGAATCTATGTTGTCGAGGCAGTGTGGACGGTTCCATCGACGTGGATCAACGGCGTCGACTATGTTTGGACACAGCTTTAGAAATAAAATAAAATAAAATCCTATTCTAAAAATACTCACTTGACGCACACGACTGTAAACACTAGTTTTCCCGAGACCAATACCACTCATGAGAAGAATCAGGTTACCACATTTACCAACACTACCAGTCGATGTTTTTGTTCACACATTCGCGTGCTATGAAGTTCAATAGTTCTCTTATCACCTCACGGACTCGGCGTTCAGACTTCTCTTCCGACATTTTAATTGCTTTCTATATTAACGGAGGTGTTGGTTTAATTTTGAAGAGAGGAAATTGCCAGGGAATCTGTGCGTGTTGAAGGTCATAAGACTTGTATATAAATTTCTTTTGTTTAATATTGTACGCTTGAAGGATGCAATTGACTTTGATTGTAAAAAATAAATAGATATATTATTTCGTTCTGTAGAATATATTAGGTAGGTATGAACTTACCTACACTTTTCTTGTAAAGTCAAGATATCAATACCTATAGTTCGGCAAAAGGCGAAAATATAAATTGTTCATTACCAAGCACCTACACTGAAAAAAATCACGTCTCTTCATCTATGATACCTAGATAGTCGATATAGATAAAAGTTTTGAAAATAATAATAATAATAAATTAAAATAGAAGCAGCTTCCGAGTGCTGATTTCAGCACAGTTGCTTTCCAATTAAAATCCTCAAACACGTATCAAACTGGGACAAACAAATAGCTAAAAATCAGCATTTAAATTCAGAATAATTTACTTATTCTGGATTCCAAATAAATGTTCGTAATTTAGGACACACAATAATACAACTTTTTGTTTTGCTTAATTGAATTGGTTGTACAAAAAAATAAGTTAATTAAATCCCATTGAAAAAAAGTTCTAGCTTCAGGTATTAACGGGGAGTGGAGATTTGGGGGGGAAATAGGTGCGATTGTTTTTTGCATTTTGTTTGTACAAAGTTATGCTCGTTAGTATTTTATTTTATTTTTTTTTTATTTATTTTTTTTTATTGTGAAAAATAAAATAAATAAATAAAAGGAGAAATAATTATTATATTTTAGAAATAATTTTCCGGGTTAATTATTGTGTTTGTAGTTTCTGCTCAGAATTTGTTGCCCCTTTTTTTATTCAATATTCAACCTTTTGTTGTTCTCCAAAGTCAAGACCAACCTTTGAATTCTTACATGCTGAAAGGGCAACTAACAAGCATAATTTTCCGGGATGAAGTAGTGTGTGGCTCGTGGTCCCATGAAAATAACAGACGGTAAGCATATCGTTCAAAAGGAATTTCAGGAAGGTGCCTTCATCATAACATTCATACGAATCGAAGTATGAAATAAAAGAACACCCTAGGAGAGATTTAGGAAAATACCATGGTGAACAAATATCAAACGCATGACGAAAGAAAAACTCATATGGCCTAACGCACCCTGTACTTTCCATAGTGCATGCAAATAAATATATTTGTATGCAATATGCAACACACATTATTTAATTGCCCTTTGTAACAACTGCGTGCAGCACCATAATTTGTAAGACTTACACTGTGGAAAGCTTGGGGATTGCTATTTTTCACATGGAATTCCCTGAACACCAGGAGGAATTCCACGTGTTTTCAACCATACCTGCAACAAACAATAACAATAACAAGAAATTAAAATTAAAAAAATAAATAATAGAAATAATAATAAATATATAAAAACAACATGTGTGTGAGCAAGAATAATCAACAACATTGCAGATAATATAAAAACAATATGTGTGTGAGCAAGAATAATCAACAACATTGCAGATAAAACACTGGACGAAGCACCGCGTAGCCATTGTACCTTTGTAAATTATACAAAAGTTATAAATCGATCTGAAAATGTAAACCAACAACATGCCCGTCGTTACAGTTCTTTCTACCCATGTTACGCCATTGAATAGTGAGGAACGGCAAATGTTACGCAACAGTCCGCAACATAAACATTCTAGAAAGCTCCAAATTCAAGTCTATTGCAATTTTAAGTTGAATTTTTAGCAATGATGATTCTTTACTACTCTATATACATAATTATGTAGGACATAAATGCAGGACTATTATTATATGTACAAAATGACTGAAAACATAATATTTTAATAATACCTAGTTATAGGTATATATTATGTGGGTGTGTATAGTGTTCAATCACATGACAATGGACAGTATTAGGTTTGAAATCAGTAAAGACATCGTACATGAACTGATTCTAAGCAGACGCGATGTAAAATAAACATTGGTTAATTGCACGTCAAGTAAACAGTTAAATTGCGACAGACTTCTATGAAGTATTGGAAAATTTAAATGTGACTGTACTGGTGTTTTTCTTATAAGCTTATAAGTGATATTTCAGTAAGTGTACCTAGCAGCATTAGGTAGAATATCTTGAGATTTAAAAGATTGTAATCCAGAGGACAGAACTTTAGAAGTTCTCATTTTAATTAGGTACATAGTACATAGAGATAGAGAATTATGTCTGCATTCTATGAGAGATTCAATACCTAAAACGACAAATGTTACGCAACAGTCCGCAACATAAACATTCTAGAAAGCTCCAAATTCAAGTCTATTGCAATTTTAGATTGAATTTTTAGCAATGATGATTCTTTATTACTCAATATACATAATTATGTAGGACATAAATGCAGGGCTATTAGATATGTACAAAATGACTGAAAACATAATATTTTAATAATACCTAGTTATAGGTATATATTATGTGGGTGCGTATAGTGTTCAATCACATGACAATAGACAATATTAGGTTTGAAATCAGTAAACACATCGTACATGAATTGATTCTAAGCAGACGCGATGTAAAATAAACATTGGTTAATTGCACGTCAAGTAAACAGTTAAATTGCGACAGACTTCTATGAAGTATTGGAAAATTTAAATGTGACTGTACTGGTGTTTTTCTTATAAGCTTATAAGTGATATTTCAGTAAGTATACCTAGCAGCATTAGGTAGAATATCTTGAGATTTAAAAGATAGTAATCCAGAGGATAGAACTTTAGAAGTTCTCATTTTAATTAGGTACATAGTACATAGAGATAGAGAATTATGTCTGCATTCTATGAGAGATTCAATACCTAGCGGTATGTTCTCAACTGTCTCATGACTTACATCAACATGTTCTACTAGACGTGTGAAGAGATCTTCGGGTTTGAAAGGTGAAACCCTCGAAGAGATCTTCGGGTTCCAACTTCCCAGAGTTTATGCCACTCGAGACTTCCCACCGCATTCTACACCCAATTTTTGAAAGTCAACATCTCTGCAAGATCCATTCCTCAAAGGCTGGTGGACTATGTGGGTTCCAGAATGCAAACATTTCCTCTGTGCATTGAGTTTTTGACCAAAATCGGAAGCTAATTATGCCAATACACTCAAGCTGTTGTTCCATTCCTCATACCAATAAAGAATTTTGTGATCTTACATATGTTAGTTAATATTTTTCGTCCCGTGGCCTCATTTGCTTTCTTGAGGTTGAGAGTTTGGATTTGACCCATCGAAAAATATAAATTAAAGTTGAACAACATCAATTTGTAGTGAGAACGCTCAAAATTTTGAATTACAATTAAGACACTCCATTTTATTAGTCTACCTAACGCAGGGTACTAGAACAGTAACGTAGAGAAGAAATCAAAGGTAAAAGAATAAAAGTGGCAATTTGGACATGTTTGTATTTTGTATAGGAAACATTTTAATGGAACTTCACAAAGTTATTAAATCTTCAATTTAAATATGTATTATTTACCTATTTTACAGATTGAACAAAAATTTCTCGTCATTCATTATTCACCCTTAGACCAGAACAAGATCACCAACACAGGAACAATGGTTCCACTGAGTTGGCGAGTGAGAAATCGAAGCTAAAAGAATAAAAGTGGTAATTTGTTTGTATAGGAAACATTTTAATGGAACTTCACAAAGTTACTAAATCTTCAATTTAAATATGTATTATTTACCTATTTTACAGATTAAACAAAAATTTCTCGTCATTCATTATTCACCCTTAGACCAGAACAAGATCACCAACACAGGAACAATGGTTCCACTGAGTTGGCGAGTGTATGTGCTCAACATAATCCTGATGCTCCCACCCATCCTTCGTTCTGAAATCCTTTCCGACCTGTCCCTAGAATACATGCAGGCTTTCCAAAATATGTTCCCCACCGTCGACATTAAATCCGTAAAGGTGTTCGACTTTGTGGAGAATCCGGCTAACCTGGAAACCATCATCTTGATGAACAGTGAAGAGTGTTGGAAGAGCCAGCTCAAAAACAAAGGAAAAAAGGGAAATCGAGTCATTCGGAGTGTTTACAAGCTGATGGGGATTCCTCTCGATCTCAATTATGATACAACCATCACCCCGGTGGATTTCAGATATACTGATGCCGATCACTATAATTACATAGACAAGTAAGTTATCTGTCATAATTACATACATAGACAAGTAAGTTATCTGACCCTACTAGCCTGTTGAGCTGTCCATCCAAGTGCCGTTTAACGGAAAGGTCTACCTGAAGAGGCCATAGATAACATAGGTAAATATGTATATTGGGAAATATTATTGAGCTGTCCATCCAAGTGCCTTTTAACGGAAAGGTCTACCTGAAGAGGCCATAGATAACATAGGTAAATATGTATATTGGGAAATATTATTAACAGGGATATTTTATACCGATTTTGGAGAGAAAGAAGACAGGGTAGAAGAAAACAAGCCGTTCCGAGAACAAACCTTATCTGTTTAGGATAAAACCCTCCCCAGGCCGGAATAGAACTCGCCAAAAGAACTTTGATATTAATCCTCATTGATCTTGTTTTCTTCCAGTGACATTCACGCCACCACAAGAATACACGACAGGGATATTTTATACCGATTTTGGAGAGAAAGAAGACAGGGTAGAAGAAAACAAGCCGTTCCGAGAACAAACCTTACCTATCTGCTTAGGATAAAACCCTCCCCAGGCCGGAATAGAACTCGCCAAAAGAACTTTGATATTAATCCTCCTCATTGATCTTGTTTTCTTCCAGTGACATTCACGCCACCACAAGAATACACATTGAATGACACGGATCTGGAGAAATTATCTGAAGAAGGAAAATTCTACAATCCATACTCCCCAACAGTCGACAATGTTACAGTACCAGGTTAGTACATAGTATTAACAGTACCAGGTTAGTAGGTACATAGTATTAACAGTACCAGGTTAGTACATAGTATTAACAGTACCAGGTTAGTACATAGTATTAACAGTACCAGGTTAGTACATAGTATTAACAGTACCAGGTTAGTACATAGTATTAACAGTACGAGGTTAGTACATAGTATTAACAGTGCCAGGTTAGTACATAGTATTAACAGTACCAGGTTAGTACATAGTATTAACAGTACCAGGTTAGTACATAGTATTAACAGTACCAGGTTAGTACATAGTATTAACAGTACCAGGTTAGTAGTCAATAGCAGTTTGGACAAACAGGAGAAGAAGAAACACTGGTCACAATTGAGCTACAAAGGTCGCAGAGATATTTGCCCTCTCTCGCGAAAGGAGCACCCAGATATTAGTCAAACTTGTGTTCAATTTACAAGAGAACTGGGCTGTACGTTTGTTGAAAATGGTGGATGTGCCAAATTTGCCATTATACTGAGCTGGATAATAATGAATGTGCCAAATTTCCCCACTATACTGAGCTAGATAATATGTAGTGGATATGTCAAATTTCCCATTGTACTGAATAATGTTAATGGTGGATGTGTTTATTTCCCAATTTAGTAAAATATGTATCAAGCTAAATAGCTTTGTAGCTTGTAAAAATGTGAATCAACTTAGTTTAACGTAGTGAACCCATCACAATCAATACTCAACTAAATAGCTTTATAGCTTGTAAAAATGTGAATCAACTTAGTTTAACGTAGTGAACCCATCACAATCAATACTCAACTTGAGTGAGAAGTTGTATATTCTAACCCAAAGGAACTTAAGGAACTCCTTGTTTAGGAAAATACAATTTTCCCTTCTTTAAATTCATTCCCCAGCCAGCCTAGTTAGCTTAGTTGGTAGCGCGTCTGCCTTGTAACCGCTAGGCCGCGGGTTCGATTCCCGCCCGGGGCGGATTTTATCCTGATGGGATAATGTTCGTTCTCGGAACGGCTGGCTTTCTCCTATCCTGTCTTCCTTCTCTCTCCGATTTCGGGACGATAAGACCCTAGAGTTACAGTTCCCTCTGTCAAACCTCTTAAAAAAAAAAAAAAAAAAAAAAAAAAAAAAAAAAAAAAAAAAAAACAAAAAAACAAAACTCTTTTTCTTTACTAAATATTCCCCATCGGACTAACATCCCACACCAAGTAGATAATTAATTCCTTTTCCTCCTTTCAGATGACACGGACCCCGCGGTAAATCATTACATCATGATGTATTATATAGGTACTATGTATTATAACAATTTATATTAATACATGGTATACCTCGCACTATATTTGAACTTGCACAAGTCGTGAAAACTTTTCTTTCGGACTAACATCCCACACCAAGTAGATAATTAGTTCCTTTTCCTCCTTTCAGATGACACGGACACCGCGGTAACAGGCACTACCAAGTGGCCTACCAATTCCTTTGGAGACAGAGTGCCCAAACCGAAGATGAAGGCAATGGACTATATCAACATGGTGAACAATGATTTGGAAAATGCCAAAGATGATTTGGGAGCTGGAGGTTGTCCCCTTGGATTTGGAAGAGGATGAAGGCTATGTCATCGGTAGTAATACAGATAATATACCTGAACGAATGATCACGTAATGTCCTCTTGGCTTTGGAAGAGGCTGAAGGCTATGTCATCGGTAGTAATACAGACTGAAGGCTACGCCATCGGTAGTATTACAGATAATATACCTGAACGAATGATCACGTAATGTCCTCTTGGCTTTGGAAGAGGCTGAAGGCTATGTCATCGGTAGTGTTGCAGATAATATACGTATATAAGCACGAATGATAATCCACTAAACCATACTAGACAGTCTAGCTTAGCTCCATACACAAAAAGCCCACTCCAAGGCTTAAGTGTAGGGGCAAACAGCCGTAAAGGATGGGTTGAGCTACGAAACTACGAATCAACTGTCTATTGAACTCGAGAAGTTACTTTAAAACTAACTGTAATTATAATTAAACTCATACAATAAAGTTAGATTAATTGAATAGAGAATAGATTTTGGATTTGTTGTCTTTTTATTATTACTTTCTTTATTACTTAGGTGTAAACTTCATAATAATTTATTATGAAGTTTACACCTAAGGTATGCATGGTTATTGTAGGGTACGTGGTGCTACCATCTGACCCAACCTGTGTTTTCCTCTTGTGACGTAATAGGTAGGGCACCTTACTATTACTACCTTCCTATGCAAGCATATAACATTCTACATGAATAATTTCTTTTTCTTGGCGTTTAAGTTTGGACCTTGCTAGTAGAGTTTTCAAAAAGGTATCCCGGAGTATACTTTCTTTATTATGAAGTTTACACCTAAGGTATGTATGGTTATTGTAGGGTACGTGGTGCTACCATCTGACCCAACCTGTGTTTTCCTCTTATGACGTAATAGGTAGGGCACCTTACTATTACTACCTTCCTATACAAGCATATTATATAACATTCTACATGAATAATTTCTTTTTCTTGGCGTTTAAGTTTGGACCTTGCTAGTAGAGTTTTCAAAAAGGTATCCCGGAGTAACTATAATGTACATTGTATGAGTACACAACCTACATTTTAAAGTTTGTATGTACCTACATAAGTATACGTTTCCTACTTGTGAATATAAAGCTCCAGACTTCAGACCAACATAAATCAAATGGAAGAATGTAATAAAATAATTATTTCATAGAGTTGTCACTGGCGACCTTTGCCAGCAAAGAAAAATAGCGTGCAAAAATGGTGTAAGTAACCCACCTACCTGAATATTATTCCCGTATTTTGTGTTACAAAAGAGAAACAATTGTTTTCCTTTTTTTATCTGATACTCTGTGTTGAATTAATTATTATTTTATATAATAGTGAATTAATGAATAAGGAGAAATCTAACCCACCTACCTGAATATTATTCCCGTATTTTGTGTTACAAAAGAAAAACAATTGTTTTCCTTTTTTTATCTGATACTCTGTGTTGAATTAATTATTATTTTATATAATAGTGAATTAATGAATAAGGAGAAATTGTGCCAAATTTCCCCACTATACTGAGCTAGATAATAGTGGATATGTCAAATTTCCCATTGTACTGAGCTGGATAATGATGGAATGTGTTTATACATTCCAGTTTTCCAGTACAAAGTATTAACTTTGCCATCATTTCACCACTGCACTGAAATGTTCTTATCTTGTTTTTGAATGGGATTGAACTTAATCAGCTGGGAGCATTAAATTTTCTTGATGAAGAAATTCGACCGAGTGATAAGTGATACTCGCACTTCGTCCACCCCTTGAGGGCTTCGCAGGATTGTATCTTGGGAACTATTTGGAATTTCAACAGTTTCCGAGTGGAGAAAATAAGACATCCCATGGTGAAAACCGCATCCTCTTCTAGCTTCTAGCACACTTGGAAGTGGATTGGAAATAGTATGAGTCACTCAGTGAGTCAGTTTCACGAGGGGCTGTCTACAGTACTGCACTCACTATTTATTCCAGTTTTCCAGTACAAAGTATTAACTTTGCCATCATTTCACCACTGCACTGAAATGTTATCTTGTTTTTGAATGGGCTTGAACTTAATAAGCTGGGAGCATTAAATTTTCTTGATGAAGAAATCCGACCGAGCGGACCGAGTTATCACTCGGTCACTGCGAGCGAGTTATCACTGCGAGTATCACTTGTCAGTGATACTCGCACTTCGTCCACCCCTTGAGGGCTTCGCAGGATTGTATCTTGGGAACTATTTGGAATTTCAGCAGTTTCGAGTGGAGAAAATAAGACATCCCATGGTGAAAACTGCATCCTTCTAGCACACTTGGAAGTGGATTGGAAATAGTATGAGTCACTCAGTGAGTCAGTTTCACGAGGGACTGTCTAGGGCCAGTCGAGCTGGGAGCATTAAATTTTCTTGATTAAGAAATTCGACCGAGTGATAAGTGTAAGTGATAAGTGATAAGACACTCGCACTTCGTCCACCCCTTGAGGGGTTCGCAGAATTGTATCTTGGGAATTATTTGGAATTTCAGCAGTGTCCGAGTGGAGAAAATAAGACATCCCATGGTGAAAACCGCATCCTTCTAGCACACTTGGAAGTGGATTGGAAATAGTATGAGTCACTCAGGGAGTCAGTTTCACGAGGGACTGTCTAGGGCCAGTCACTCACTATCAGGTAGACCTGACAGGTACACCTGATCAAGTCCGCCTGTCAGGTCTACTTGATACCTGATGAACACACACACCATCAGGTGTACCTGTCAGGTCTAAATGATAGTCAGTTGCTGGCCTAAGCTAAGTGATATATTGTGATATAATCAGTTGGAAGTTACAACCCTGTATGTAATCACAAGAAAATATACCTTGTTTTCCCTGGGTGTGATTAAAAATTTGAATATTGTGACACTCTCACAATTTTGAATTCGGAGAATCGAGTGTTTTCTTTCATTCGCTCACTTGATGATGTTTGAAAACGCTGCGTAGATTCAAATCCTTTGGGAGTCTCAGGACTTGAGGACACACACACACACACACACACACACACACACACACACACACACTATCAGGTGTACCTGTCATGTCTAAATGATATAGTCAGTTGCTGGCCTAAGATAAGTGATATATTGTGATATAATCAGTTGCAAGTTACAACCCTGTATATAATCACAAGAAAATATACCTTGTTTTCCCTGGGTGTGATTAAAAATTTGAATATTGTGACAGTCTCACAATTTCGAATTCGGAGAATCGAGTGTCTTTCATTCGCTCACTTGATGATGTTTGAAAACGCTGCGTAGATTCAAATCCTTTGGGAGTCTCAGGACTTGAGGAAGGTGAGGAAAATTCCAGGGGAAGGAGAAGCAGGTAGCAGGTGTCATGAAAACCTCTATCCTCCCTCCCAAACCTTCCGTACATAGAGTAGACTTGAGGAGGGTAAGGAAAATTCCAGGGGAAAGGAGAAGCAGGTAGCAGGTGTCATGAAAACCTCTATCCTCCCTCCCAAACCTTCCGTAGGTACCTACATAGAGTTTTTATAGTAACCTAAAAAAATAATAATAATAAATAAAAATGTAGTTATAAATATATAAAAAAATCTTCTTTTCGTTCTCCGGTAACGAGTTTTTTATACGTTCCGAGTATGTTTTTCTATCTTGTGCCAGTTTGTTGGGTTCATTTTATTTTTAATCTGTTGACAGCGAGAGGCGACCTGCTCTAGCTCTTCTTTTACTGAACATTTTCGGTGAGCGGTGAGTTGTTCGTTAATTTTTTTCGGTGAAATCATTGTCAATTTTTTTACTGCCCAGCCGCGCAGCGGTACGCTGATAATGAAAAGAATTTCCATACTTTTCTCGTGATATGAAGCTCTATTCTCAATTGGGACTTTCACATTTTGTAACTCTTTACACTTTACACCCTACGCCTATAATTTTCAGTA
>NW_007378515.1:35173-37701 GCF_000475195.1 Diaphorina citri
TCATGGATGGATTTCTTGACGAGAACCAATCAGCTAAAGTCCTGATTCTAAAAAAAAAAAAAAAACGAAATTGAAAATGAAAAGTCGAGATTTCTCATGGATAAAGAACGAAAACCTCTATATACAAACCATTCCTACATGTAAATGTCTTGTATTTTTTTCGGTCTTTTTGTTCGTTGTTGGATTAGATTATTTATGAACAAACTCTAAAAGAAATACTTACGTAAATAATTTTACATTCAAAAAAAAAAAGAAGCAAAATTGTTTATTAAAAGAGAATTTATGTTTGAAAGAAGGCATCGATTAGAAATGAAACAGAAAGACCAAAGAAACACAGAATTTTAGGACGAAGGCTACAATACAAGGTCTAAAAACTGTATAAATTTTCTTTCAGGAGCTCTTTTTTGGTATACACTACCGCCAAGATTTTTCATCAGGACACGGATTTGATCAAATACCTACAAGTCCTGGATACTATCTCATTCAGAAGTTGTTTAATACAAAGCACAAACCACTTAACAGTACCTACTTAATGAATATGCAATACATATCATCATAAATATTCTATATTCCACCTACTAAACAATCTGCTAGTCAATCTTTCGCTTCAACACATCGAACCAAAAGCTCGCCTTTAAATATTTGATGCTCTCACGTTTCCAGTATTGTTCGAGAAAAACTCAAATCCACAATATTTCTCGCCAGAAAGCATGGCAGAGAGAAAATAAAATAGAAAGTAAAAAACGAAGAGATAAATAAGTACCAATATTTTTACTTTCTATTACTACAGTATAGCGGAGCTATACTAGTAATGAAAGTATTGCAATCGGTCCAAATTTTCAAAAATCGGGAAATGGTTGGAAATATCCGTGTTTTGACCCTGATTCAAAAAAGTGGTTTTTAGCCCATGGTCTGTACGTTACGTACGTACGTACTACAGGTTTAAATGGGAAAAAGTAGAACAAAAAAGTAGTTTTTGTCCCATGGTCTGTACGTATGTATGTACCACAGGTTTAAATGGGAAAAGGTTGTATACAAAATATCTCAAGACCGGTTTGTCTCATGGTCTGTACGTATGTATGTATGTGTGTATGTATGTATGTATGTATGTATGTATGTATGTGTGTACTACAGGTTTAAATGGGAAAAGGTGGTATACAAAATATCTCAAGAACGGTTTGTCCTAGAGTGATGAAATTTGGTATGCTATCCCGGTATGGTCCAAGGACGCGACTGTAACAATTTGGTAAAAATCGGATCATCCCTCATTCAGATATCAACCAAAGTCAATGTTGCTTCAAACTTCGGACTTAGAAAAAATTTTTTAAAAAAAAGTTCAATTTTTGGACACTTTTTAATGATCCCTCATTACACGGGGAGTATTTTAAGATAGGAAATTTTTGGTCGACTGTGTCCACACATATAGTCGACCGGCCGTCGATCGACGAGGTGAAGAGGTGAATCTATGTTGTCGAGGAAGTGTGGACGGTTCCATCGACGTGGATCAACGGCGTCGACTATGTGTGGACACAGCTTTAGAAATAAAATAAAATAAAATCCTTATTCTAAAAATACTCACTTGACTCACACGTCTGTAAACACTAGTTTTCCCGAGACCAATACCACTCATGAGAAGAATCAGGTTACCACATTTACCAACACTACCAGTCGATGTTTTTGCAATTTTCCGGGATGAAGTAGTGTGTGGTTCGTGGTCCCATGAAAATAACAGACGGTAAGCATATCGTTCAAAAGGAATTTCAGGAAGGTGCTTTCATCATAACATTCATACGAATCGAAGTATGAAATAAAAGAACACCCTAAGAAAAGATAAGAGAGATTTAGGAAAATACCACGTTGAACAAATATCAAACGCATGACGAAAGAAAAACTCATATGGCCTAACGCACCCTGTACTTTCCATAGTGCATGCAAATAAATATATTTGTATGCAATATGCAACACACATTATTTAATTGCCCTTTGTAACAACTGCGTGCAGCACCATAATTTGTAAGACTTACACTGTGGAAAGCTTGGGGATTGCTATTTTTCACATGGAATTCCCTGAACACCAGGAGGAATTCCACGTGTTTTCAACCATACCTGCAACAAACAATAACAATAACAAGAAATTAAAATTAAAAAAATAAATAATAGAAATAATAATAAATATATAAAAACAACATGTGTGTGAGCAAGAATAATCAACAACATTGCAGATAAAACACTGGACGAAGCACCGCGTAGCCATTGTACCTTTGTAAATTATACAAAAGTTATAAATCGATCTGAAAATGTAAACCAACAACATGCCCGTCGTTACAGTTCTTTCTATCCATGTTACGCCATTGAATAGTGAGAAACGACAAATGTTACGCAACAGTCCGCAACATAAACATTCTAGAAAGCTCCAAATTCAAGTCTATTGCAATTTTAGATTGAATTTTTAGCAATGATGATTCTTTATTACTCAATATACATAATTATGTAGGACATAAATGCAGGACTATTAGATATGTACAAAA
>NW_007378515.1:37750-88096 GCF_000475195.1 Diaphorina citri
GTACCAGGTTAGTACATAGTATTAACAGTACCAGGTTAGTACATAGTATTAACAGTACCAGGTTAGTACATAGTATTAACAGTACCAGGTTAGTACATAGTATTAACAGTACCAGGTTAGTACATAGTATTAACAGTACCAGGTTAGTACATAGTATTAACAGTACCAGGTTAGTACATAGTATTAACAGTACCAGGTTAGTACATAGTATTAACAGTACCAGGTTAGTACATAGTATTAACAGTACCAGGTTAGTACATAGTATTAACAGTACCAGGTTAGTACATAGTATTAACAGTACCAGGTTAGTACATAGTATTAACAGTACCAGGTTAGTACATAGTATTAACAGTACCAGGTTAGTACATAGTATTAACAGTACCAGGTTAGTACATAGTATTAACAGTACCAGGTTAGTACATAGTATTAACAGTACCAGGTTAGTACATAGTATTAACAGTACCAGGTTAGTACATAGTATTAACAGTACCAGGTTAGTACATAGTATTAACAGTACCAGGTTAGTACATAGTATTAACAGTACCAGGTTAGTACATAGTATTAACAGTACCAGGTTAGTACATAGTATTAACAGTACCAGGTTAGTACATAGTATTAACAGTACCAGGTTAGTACATAGTATTAACAGTACCAGGTTAGTACATAGTATTAACAGTACCAGGTTAGTACATAGTATTAACAGTACCAGGTTAGTACATAGTATTAACAGTACCAGGTTAGTACATAGTATTAACAGTACCAGGTTAGTACATAGTATTAACAGTACCAGGTTAGTACATAGTATTAACAGTACCAGGTTAGTACATAGTATTAACAGTACCAGGTTAGTACATAGTATTAACAGTACCAGGTTAGTACATAGTATTAACAGTACCAGGTTAGTACATAGTATTAACAGTACCAGGTTAGTACATAGTATTAACAGTACCAGGTTAGTACATAGTATTAACAGTACCAGGTTAGTACATAGTATTAACAGTACCAGGTTAGTACATAGTATTAACAGTACCAGGTTAGTACATAGTATTAACAGTACCAGGTTAGTACATAGTATTAACAGTACCAGGTTAGTACATAGTATTAACAGTACCAGGTTAGTACATAGTATTAACAGTACCAGGTTAGTACATAGTATTAACAGTACCAGGTTAGTACATAGTATTAACAGTACCAGGTTAGTACATAGTATTAACAGTACCAGGTTAGTACATAGTATTAACAGTACCAGGTTAGTACATAGTATTAACAGTACCAGGTTAGTAGTCAATAGCAGTTTGGACAAACAGGAGAAGAAGAAACACTGGTCACAATAGAGCTACAAAGGTCGCAGAGATATTTGCCCTCTCGCGAAAGGAGCAACCAGATATTGGTCAAACTTGTGTTCAATTTACAAGAGAACTGGGCTGTACGTTTGTTGAAAATGGTGGATGTGCCAAATTTCCCCACTATACTGAGCTAGATAATAGTGGATAATTATGTCAAATTTCCTATTGTACTGAATAATGTTAATGGTGGATGTGTTTATTTCCCAATTTAGTATTATGTATCAAGCTAAATAGCTTATCCTAAAATATCCTGTTCCTCTTTCCCCCAGAAACTTTTACAACCACTTGAACATCACCAGCTCTGAGCAGGCGATGTATAAGAACGGCTGGGACTATTCTCCCTACATTCCCGAGGGCGAGTCCACCACCCAGTTTATCTTTCCAAGTTGGAACTATGGCGGCAAGTGTCCGGAAGTGTTTTGGAAAGACTTGACGGCTCATGAGTTAGACCTGGTTCAATCAACAGTGAACATGCCAGACGATATACTGGGATACACGGACAAAGAGAAGCCCAACATAACAAACTTTGAGCAACTGTACAACGTGTTTTGGGACACTCTCTACTCCATCCCACACAAATGTGACAACTACACGAGTTTGTATAAGTGTCTGCAAGGAGATCCCATCACGGCAGAAAACATGAAGGACCCATATTCTGACGATATGGATTGAGATTTCAACAGACTTCTGATGGTATGGATTGAGATTGCAACAGACTTCTGATGGTATGGATTGAGATTGCAACAGACTCTGTGCAGAAAGTCTAAAATCTAAATACGAGAAAGGCATGCTTTGACGCAGTTTGGACAGACAGGAGAAGAAGAAACACTGGTCACAATAGAGCTACAAAGGTCGCAGAGATATTTGCCCTCTCTCGCGAAAGGAGCAACCAGATATTAGTCAAACTTGTGTTCAATTTACAAGAGAACTGGGCTGTACATTTGTTGAAAATGGTGGATGTGCCAAATTTGCCATTATACTGAGCTGGATAATAATGGATGTGCCAAATTTCCCCAATATACTGAGTTAGATAATATGTAGTGGATATGTCAAATTTCCTATTGTACTGAATAATGTTAATGGTGGATGTGTTTATTTCCCAATTTAGTATTATGTATCAAGCTAAATAGCTTGGCAACAGACTCTGTGCAGAAAGTCTAAAATCTAAATACGAGAAAGGCATGCTTTGACACAGACCATAATATAAATCTAAGCAGATGTTTCATTGCTACGAATTAAAAATGTCGGTGAAACAGTTGAAACACTCATCGTGGTTTTACGATAGAGTGATAATAGGTTCGATGTATGTATCATTACATCATGATGTATTATGTAGGTACTATGTATTATAACAATTTATATTAATACATGGTATACCTTGCACTATATTTGAACTTGCACAAGTCGTGAAAACTTTTCTTGTGCTAGTTTATCTAGATTCAAAGATTTTTCAAAAGTTTTCTCATAAAAATCAAAATCTTATGAGCTATAAAATGACTGTGGATAGGTTCACTGTTGCTGATAATGGTGTAGAACAGATACTTACATACGTAGGCAGTTCATTTTCATAAAATTAAAATCAAAACGCACTTTTGCGATTTTCCTGAAACCTTTTGTGAATTCAAATAAGGTAGAGAACATAATGTTCCCCCATTTAGTGACGTGATGATAATGCCTAGGTAGGGGGATACGGGGAAAATTTCATTTTCATAAAATTAAAATCAAAACGCACTTTTGCGATTTTCCTGAAACATTTTGTGAATTCAAATAAGGTAGAGAACATAATGTTCCCCCATTTAGTGACGTGATGATAATGCCTAGGTAGGGGGATACGGGGAAAAATGGGACCCTGGGGCAAAACGGAATCAAATGACTTGTGAAAGAAGGTGCTAAGAACCTCTAACGAGTTTTCTTGAACTTGAAAGTAAACTGGATTCTACTACCTATTTGTCAACTTACATTAGGCATTGCGAACACTCATTCGTCCTGAATACCGTCCGAAAGAATAAATTATAATATAAATAAAACACCAAAAGAAAGGTACCTACCTAAACCTAGGAATAGGTATTTAGGCAAGCAATCTCAATTATCCTAATTATTGCCATTAGCTTTTAAGTTCCTAACTTCAATGGAGAAAGTATTCCATACTTCTATTCACAGAACTAAGCGAGACGTCCTGAATACCGTCCGAAAGAATAAATTATAATATAAATAAAACACCAAAAGAAAGGTACCTAAACCTAGGAATAGGTATTTAGGCAAGCAAGCCCAATTATCCTAATTATTGCCATTAGCTTTTAAGTTCCTAACTTCAATGGAGAAAGTATTCCATACTTCTATTCACAGAACTAAGCGAGGTATAGAATAAAATCGTGGATATATTCCACTTCAAAAGTCATGTGCCTAATGGTGGGTGTAGGAACGAGGAAAGCTTGTAAGTCGTACCTACTTATACCTACATCATTATGAGGTAAATACTAAATAGGTAGGTACCTACTTTCGAAAGCTTTGTGATTCTCTGAAACAGCAGTGCTTCTTCGAAATGTGATCCTTTTATTTCATATTATGTTTTGTTACAAATATAGTGAATAACAAAGTTTCGAGCTGAAATGTTTTTATTAGCTCGATTTTCCACGTCATGCTGGTAATACACTAAGTTTCCAGAAGGAAAACATTGGCAACACAAAATATTATTCCATATAACTTCCCCCTTGTACAAAATGCCATGTCCTTTGTTCATGGTACATCGATGTTATGACTGTTAAGGTTTGGATAATAGGTAGGTATCATTAAAAACTGCCCTTATCACAATGTCTATTAGTGCTTACTAAAATAATACAAAAATCCTAAAATCAGCTGTCCATCCAAGTGCCGTTTAACGGAAAGGTCTACCTGAAGAGGCCATAGAATGATAGCATAGGTAAATATGTATATTGGGAAATATTATTCCATATAACTTCCCCCTTGTACAAGATTCCATGTCCTTTGTTCATGGTACATCGATGTTATGACTGTTATGGTTTGGATAATAGGTAGGTATCATTAAAAACTGCCCTTATCACAATGTCTATTAGTGCTTACTAAAATAATACAAAAATCCTAAAATTGTCACATGGTAATCTAGCATAAGTCATACGAAGGTTAATAAGGCAGAAAACAGAATAAATGTATGCTTCACCGAAGTGGTTTTTGTACTGTTACAGTCTGATACTGTTCTTTTCGACCGGAAACTGTTCTGTCTAAATTTAAATTAAACAGATTAAACCTTTAAAAGGCTTTAACAATTTCTTCTACATAATTAGTAGAGTTCAAAAGATTAGAGTTTGCAATACGTAGTTATTATGTTTGTGCATCCTAAACAATGTGTAGGTAATGCTTTGCTAAAGAGGGTATTATTTCAAGAATAGAATTTAATGATTTTATTTTTGGAAAACATAAATTTAGAAGGTACAAAGAGGTAATGCTTTGCTAAAGAGGGTATTATTTCAAGAATAGAATTTAATGATTTTATTTTTGGAAAACATAAATTTAGAAGGTACAAAGATACTCTTGAAATGTATGGTTAAAGCAACGCACCTATGATTTCAGTTTCAGACGCAACGACTGCTGCCCCATCATCCAAAGCCCAGAGAAGACGTCGTGATGCTTCTGACTCCTCAGCATCCACCACCAACACCACCGCCTCCTCCAACCCTGCTGACGACAAGGATCAGCAGCAGAATCTGAATGACCAACAGCCACCTGCTGACGACCAAGGAGATCAGCAAGCCCCTGCCGGAGGAGAAAACCAGGAGGCTGAGATGCAAGCAGCTGGAGTGGCCTACTTCAAACAGTTGATCCTCAACGTCCTTCGGTATGTTCTCAACTGTCTCATGACTTACATCAACATGTTCTACTAGACGTGTGAAGAGATCTTCGGATTTGAAAGGTGAAACCCTCGAAGAGATCTTCGGGTTCCAACTTCCCAGAGTTTATGCCACTGGAGACTTCCCACCGCATTCTACACCCAATTTTTGAAAGTCAACATCTCCGCAAGATCCATTCCTCAAAGGCTAGTGGACTATGTGGGTTCAGAATGCAAACATTTTGTCTGTGCATTGAGTTTTCGACCAAAATCGGAAGCTAATTATGCCAATACACTCAAACTGTTGTTCCATTCCTCATACCAATAAAGAATTTTGTGATCTTATGTTAGTTAATATTTTTCGTCCCGTGGCCTCATTTGCTTTCTTGAGGTTGAGAGTTTGGATTTGATCCATCGAAAAATATAAATTAAAGTTGAACAACATCAATTTGTCGTGAGAACGCTCAAAATTTTGAATTACAATTAAGACACTCCATTTTATTAGTCTACCTAACGCAGGGTAGGTACTAGAACAGTAACGTAGAGAATTTTATGAGTGTTATAACATAAAATTCGTTGTAAACATTCAATGAGAACAGAAGCCGGTGTGGTTGATGACAGTTTTAATGGCTATACTACACATAATATAGGTACCAGAATCATATATGAACTGTTGTAAAAGTGCCTACATGAATAGGTATATGTAAGTACTCGTATCTTATAACTTTTCTGCAAGCACAGCAGAATTCTTGGAAATAATTAACGCGTGAATAACTCTTTCCATAAATAATTTTACCATTGCTAAAATTTTACTCTCGACTTTCATGAAAAAAAAAAAGACTTCTTGAAAAAGTTACCTGTAGGTATACTCGTATGTACACCTATACAAGTTCCTTCAGTTCCTATTTCAAAAGATACTTGTATATAAAAAAAAATATACCTAATGATGATATCTATTGATAAAAATAGAAATGTAAAACAAGGGGTGGGAGGGTTAGAAAATATATGTTTCCACAGATGAAACAAATATCTAAAAACATTCCTTATTCCAGTTTTCCAGTACAAAGTATTAACTTTGCCATCATTTCACCACTGCACTGAAATGTTATCTTGTTTTTGAATGGGCTTGAACTTAATAAGCTGGGAGCATTAAATTTTCTTGATGAAGAAATCCGACCGAGCGGACCGAGTTATCACTCGGTCACTGCGAGCGAGTTATCACTGCGAGTATCACTTGTCAGTGATACTCGCACTTCGTCCACCCCTTGAGGGCTTCGCAGGATTGTATCTTGGGAACTATTTGGAATTTCAGCAGTTTCGAGTGGAGAAAATAAGACATCCCATGGTGAAAACTGCATCCTTCTAGCACACTTGGAAGTGGATTGGAAATAGTATGAGTCACTCAGTGAGTCAGTTTCACGAGGGACTGTCTAGGGCCAGTCACTCACTATCAGGTAGACCTGACAGGTACACCTGATCAAGTCCGCCTGTCAGGTCTACTTGATACCTGATGAACACACACACCATCAGGTGTACCTGTCAGGTCTAAATGATAGTCAGTTGCTGGCCTAAGCTAAGTGATATATTGTGATATAGCTCCATGTGCGAGCAGTTGACTTATTACAATAATCTGAAGGTGAAGAAGGTCGGACGTGGCAGGAGAGATGCTGACACTACTGTAGCCGATGCTACTACTGTGTCAGATGCTACTACTGGGTCAGATGCTACTACTGGATCCGATGCTACTGTTGGACAAGAATCAACTGCTGCTCCAAGTGTAGCAAATAGCACTGTAGATGCTAACACAGGTGAGTCACATGGTAATCTAGCATAAGTCATACGGAGGTTAATAAGGCAGAAAACAGAATAAATAGCTTCATCGAAGTGTTTTTGTACTGTTTCAGTCTGATACTGTTCTTTTCGACCGCAAACTGTTCTGTCTAAATTTAAAATAAACAGATTAAACCTTTAAAAGGCTTTAACAATTTCTTCTACATAATTAGTAGAGTTCAAAAGATTAGAGTTTGCAATACGTAGTTATTATGTTTGTGCATCCTAAACAATGTGTAGGTGGTAATGCTTTGCTAAAGAGGGTATTATTTCAAGAATAGAATTTAATGATTTTATTTTTGGAAAACATAAATTTAGAAGGTACAATGATGAGGATTAAGGAATCCCAATTAGGGATCACTTAGTTAGTTTTGAAGTATCATCCTAGCAATCCTAATGAAGATGGTTTCTGAAAGTATTAAAGATAGAGAATATAGAGATACAAGAAATGGAACAAGAAAAGAGATTCCTCCGTTCAATAATCCAGGAAACTCGCAATATCCTCCCTCGCTCTCCCAATTATTCCTGATATACCAGCCATTCAATTTCTCCTTGTCTAATAGAAAAGAGAAAGAGCTGACAATAAAAATGTAATTCTCACATTTTGTAACTCTTTACACTTTACACCCTACGCCTATAATTTTCAGTACCTAAATGTGTAAGATCCTTACCGCGCACCAATATGTTGTGTAAACACTTCTGTTTATTACCCATTACGTAGAACCCCCTCAGGAGCTGTACAACATTATGTAATTCTGTCCGTGGAGAAAAATTGAGCTTGAATATTCATCACGAGATTGCGGAAAATAAAATGAAAGTATAACAACAAAAAAATATAAATCAAATGGCATTATTATTTTTTAAACTCCATTAGTTCCTTTTTTTCCAAAGTAAATTATTCCCCCATGTTTCCACTTTTTTTTTCTTTGTTCGTCCATTTTTTTCGGTGAAATCATTGTCAATTTGTTTACGGCCCAGCGGCGCAGCGGTACGCTGATAATGAAAAGAATTTCCATACTTTTCTCGTGATACCTATGAAGCTCTATTCTCATTTTGTAACTCTTTACACTTTACACCCTACGCCTATAATTTTCAGTAAGTGTTTAAGATCCTTACCGCGCACCAATATGTTGTGTAAACACTTCTGTTTATTACCCATTACGTAGAACCCCCTCAGGAGCTGTACAACATTCGGAGAAAGCAAAATATGTAAACACATTAAAAAATTACCCAAAATGAGGCATTAAAATTAAAAAACACCATAAACCTATCACAGAAGAACATAAATATGAATTAATTCATGTGTTGGGGTTGAGGCCACGTGTCGGGAGGGCTTTTTCGGGTTCCTTTGAAAGGGGCCGGATGTGGGGGCTTCTGTCGGTGAAGGGTTGGCCTTTTACGAGTGGCTTTAATTACTATAGCATCACCTCCCAAGGGAGTCTACTGTTATGATGAAGCACATTTGAATTCCTTTGACTTGTATGAGGTGTTTTCCGCCAAGTCATACCTAAGATATTAATGCAAGAGAGCGCACAAGCTAAATTGGTAAGTAAAGTAGGTACACACTCACACAAATATTATTATTTTATTATGTGAGTAGGTATTACTTTTTTTTTCTCCAACAGAAAAATGTCGCCATACCCAGAAGTAGGTGCACCTAAAATGAGCTCAATAAATGTTTGCAGAACGACGAATTATCAAAAGTCATGTGCCTAATGGTGGGTGTAGGTACAAGGAAAGCTTGTAAGTCGTACCTACTTATACCTACATCATTATGAGGTAAATACTAAATAGGTAGGTACTTTCGAAAGCTTTGTGATTCTCTGAAACAGCAGTGCTTCTTCGAAATGTGATACTTTTATTTCATATTATGTTTTGTTACAAATATAGTGTGTTACAAATATATAACAAAATTTCGAGCTGAAATGTTTTTATTAGCTCGATTTTCCACGTCATGCTGGTAATACACTAAGTTTCCAGAAGGAAAAACATTGACAACACTATTAATGCAAGAGAGCGAAATTGGTAATTAAAGTAGGTACACACTCACACAAATATTATTATTTTATTATGTGAGTATTAGGTATTACTTTTTTTTCTCCAACAGAAAAATGTCGCCATACCCAGAAGTAGGTGCACCTAAAATGAGCTCAATAAATGTTTGCAGAACGACGAATTTAATTTACATTTCTAGGGACGAATTAAAAAAGTATTTGAATCTGGATTCACCTTCTCTACTAGTGCAGAATATCTTACCGTTCTGACGAGAAAGAAAGCTTTCCTGTGACTCTGATTTATAGAACTTTGGTATTTTTTATTCATGCAAAAAATAACTTCTTCTTACTTTCTATTAGGTACACCAACTTTTTTTCTAATTACTATTTTCTTCCGTTTCTCTCACTTTTTTTTAGAAAAGTCAAAAGATCTTTTTTTTTTTCTCGAGGACTTTCTTTTTAAATTGTAAAAATGAACATAATGGAAGCAGGATAAGACACAAGAAACAGAAAGACAAAGTAAAGATACTCGGAAGAAAGTTTGTATTAAAGAGAAAAGTTATTTGTTAAAACGAAGAAAAAAAAAATCTTACATTTTAATAAATAGCATTCATAAAGAAAATCTCAAACAAGTATATTAGATTAGTGTTGTTTGCTTGTTTTCTGGCTTTTTTTATGTTCTGTAATGTACAAGTCCTTACCAAACATATATCTCCAAAGGCAAGAAATAGGTACTCTTTAGAGCTAAAGTAAATTTCAAAGCAAAAAAAAAAAAAAAATCTTTAGTCCCAAACAAGTACATATTATATTAGATTAGTGTTGTTTGCTTGTTTTCTGGCTTTTTTTATGTTCTGTAATGTACAAGTCCTTACTAAACATACATATCTCCAAAGTAAATTTCAAAGCAAAAAAAAAAAAAATCTTTAGTCCTGAAATCGATAACCAAGAGCAGTTCTTTAGGTATACACAACCGCCAAGATTTTTCATCAGGACACGGTTTTGATCAAATACCTACAAGTCCTGGATATTATCTCATTCAGAAGTTGTTTAATACAAAGCACAAACCACTTAACAGTCCCTACCAAATGAATATGCAATACATATCATCATAAATATTCTATATTCCACCTACTAAACAATCTGCTAGTCAATCTTTCGCTTCAACACATCGTTTCCAATTACTTTCGTCTACTAATCCACTCCTAATAGGTATAGATAGGTAGGTACCTAATATACCTAGGTACCGTTTAATTAGGGCCTTTGACAAGACCTCTTTGTAGGAAAGGGGATTAGAATTGAATTCATTTGCGTGACCATTTGGCAGTTGAAAACATTGTGCCGCAAATTGTTCCAATTACTTTCGTCTACTAATCCACTCCTAATAGGTATAGATAGGTAGGTACCTAATATACCTAGGTACCGTTTAATTTTGGCCTTTTTAATGATCCGCGATGATTGGTTTATTTGTTTTCGTTGCGTGGTTAGGTGTACCAAACACATAAACCAATAATCCTTGGGTGCCAAGATTTTTCATCAGGACACGGATTTGATCAAATACCTACAAGTCCTGGATACTATCTCATTCAGAAGTTGTTTAATACAAAGCACAAACCACTTAACAGTACCTACTTAATGAATATGCAATACATATCATCATAAATATTCTATATTCCACCTACTAAACAATCTGCTAGTCAATCTTTCGCTTCAACACATCGAACCAAAAGCTCGCCTTTAAATATTTGATGCTCTCACGTTTCCAGTATTGTTCGAGAGAAAAACTCACGATGATTGGTTTATTTGTTTTCGTTGCGTGGTTAGGTGTACCAAACACATAAACCAATAATCCTTGGGTCACTATTCATTGTGTGATTTCAATTCAGCCTTGCACTTTTTCATCAAACTTTTTCGGCCATTTTCGGTAGTTCCTCTTATAGATAGGTATTTCAAAACCATTCTTTAAACTTGTCCTTTCATTGTGTGATTTCAATTCAACCTTGCACTTTTTCATCAAACTTTTTCGGCCATTTTCGGTAATTCCTCTTCTCTCTCTTGGGTTACAATCTATTGATTGGTTGGTAACAGTAATCTGGTTCTCCTCCTCCATTCTGTCCGATCTTCTGCTGTCCTCTTCATCTCCACATAGCTACTACATCCCATGTCATCCCTGATCTGATCCATGTATTCTTTTCTTGGTCTCCCGCGTTGAACATTTCCTTCTACCAATCCTTCAATTATAGTGTGCAGTAGTCCTTCATGTCTAAGGTTGTGTCCGATCCATTCTGTCCTTCTTTTTGCTATGATGTTCATCAACTGTCTTTTCTCATTTATTCTTTTCAGGACTTCTTCATTTGATATGCGGTCGGACCAAATTATTTTCAAGGTTCTTCTGAAACACCACATTTCAAAGGCCTCTATGTGTTTTCTATCGGCTTCTCCAATCGTCCAAGTTTCACATCCGTAAAGCAGCACACTCCATACAAAAGATTTGATGAGGTTCTTCCTGACTTCAATATTGATGTTCGGGGATTCAAAGATTTTAGATTTCTTGTTGAAAGCTATTTTCGCTTGTTGTATTCTGCTTACAATTTCTCGGTTGCATTTACCATCTTGAGTTATTTTCGCACCCAGATAAGTGAATTCTTTAACTTGTTTAATTTCAATGTTCTCAAGTTCTATTCTTACTTTCTTTTCTGTTCTGCTGACCACCATGATTTTGGTTTTATTCTTGTTTATATTCATATTATATTCTGTCTTCAATATGTTTTTCATTTTTTGTAGTGCCTCAACTAACTCTTCTTCTGATGCTGCAGTTAGAGCAATGTCATCAGCATACCTTATCATATCGATTTTAATTCCGTTCACTTTGATTCCAGGCCACTCAATCATTTGTTCCCTCATCTCGTCCAATGCTTTTTGAATATAGCAGTTGAAAAGTATTGTGGACATGCCACAACCTTGCCTTACTCCCTGTCGGATCTTTGCTTCAGCTATATAATCACCGCATTCAAACACAGCAGATTCATTTTTGTAGAGAGTCCAGATTACTTGTCTTTCCTTCTTCTTCAAACCACGACGCACGTTTTATTGAAAAAGAAGGAAGGGAAACGCCATTGAACTTGATTTCTATATGGACAGAAAATTTATCACAAACTTCAGCTCTTCAGAAGCCTGGAGGAGTAATGACTAGATTACACGAGGTCAATGGGGGGGCTACTGGTTTAGGCCACTAGGGAGCTACTGGCTTAGTAGGTATGGCTGATGTAACTCCAGTTGGAGAAAATACACTATTATTCAAGATGATGATAGTTATTTAACCGATGATTAATTATTTGTATGTATTGATCAACGGTTTTTCTTGGCCGATCATCGTTACAGTTTATCTGTTTAGGATAAAATCCGGCCCGGGCGGGAATGGAACCCGCGACCTAGCGCTTACAAGGCAGACCACTGAACTGGAATATTCTGGGACGAGGCCTTTAAACTAAGTAAATTCAGTGACCTACTGAAATTAATTAGGTTAAGGGTAAACTTAATGGTAAATGAACTTTTCTCCAATTTCAGAAAATTCCCAGGAAAAAAGGAGAAATAATGGAAAGTAAAAAAGCGACGAAGAAAAAAGCAAATGAGAGTTTAATATCAAAATAACCAGGTAGCGGTTACAGGTATAAGAGAATCATATATGAACTGTTGTAAAAGTGCCTATATGAATAGGTATAAGTACTCGTATCTTATAACTTTTCTGCAAGCACAGCAGAATTCTTGGAAATAATTAACGCGTGAATAACTCTTTCCATAAATAATTTTACCATTGCTAAAATTTTACTCTCGACTTTCATGAAAAAAAAAAAGACTTCTTGAAAAAGTTACCTGTAGGTATACTCGTATGTACACCTATACAAGTTCCTTCAGTTCCTATTTCAAAAGATACTTGTATATAAAAAAAAATATACCTAATGATGATATCTATTGATAAAAATAGAAATGTAAAACAAGGGGTGGGAGGGTTAGAAAATATATGTTTCCACAGATGAAACAAATATCTAAAAACATTCCTTATTCCAGTAAGTTAATTCAGTGACCTACTGAAACTAATTAGGTTAAGGGTAAACTTAATGGTAAATAAACTTTTCTCCAATTTCAGAAAATCCCCAGGAAAAAAAGAGAGAAATAATGGAAAGTAAAAAAGCGACGAAGAAAAAAGCAAATGAGAGTTTAATATCAAAATAACCAGGTAGCGGTTACAGGTATAATAAATTTAATGAATACAATCATTTCATTAGAGAAATTAATTTGTTTGGAAAACAAGAAACTATTGTACAACAATATTGCCGTCGGTTATTAAACGCTAAACAATAGTTAAACAGATTGGGAGACGGAGAAACATTCAAAGGCCAAATGAGAGAGAGGAGGAGGAGGAGGAGAGAGAGAGGTTGAGATACACGCAAGCCTAGCGTGAGTGAGTGCAGTAAATGTACAAGAAAGGTCTTTAAATATTATTACTTTTACCCAGAGAGAGAAGGAGAAAGGGAGAGAGAGGTTGAGATACACGCAAGCCTAGCGTGAGTGAGTGCAGTAAATGTACAAGAAAGGTCTTTAAATATTATTACTTTTACCCAGGAAAAAAAAAAGTAAAAATCTTTTTGTAGGAAAAATATTTTATTTTTTATCTTGGACATTACACATGAACTCCTTGCATTATGGGCGACGTACATTCATAATGATATTATTGCTGGGATAAAAAAATAAATATATAAAAAAAAAACACTTCTCGAGTTTCAGTCTGCTATTTCCACAAAACATTTACATGTCAGCAAGCAGGTATTTTGCACTAGAGGTCTAGAACTAATAAATATGGATAAATGCACTAGAGGTCTAGAACTAAACATGGATAAAAGAAAGTGTGTTGTGTAACGCCAGGAACGACTTATTCTTACCAGATTAGAAAGTACCTACGTAGAAAGACAAACTTTTGGGACAACAAAACCCAGAAAAAACCGAGGAACTACGAGTTTCCTAACCTAGGAACCAAAACCCAGGATATGGATAAAAGAAAGTGTGTTGTGTAACGCCAGGAACGACTTATTCTTACCAGATTAGAAAGTACGTAGAAAGACAAACTTTTGGGACAACAAAACCCAGAAAAAACCGAGGAACTACGAGTTTCCTAGCCTAGGAAGCAAAACCCAGGAACTAGTTTCACCCAGGAAAATGCATGAAAAGAAAGCTGAGAAAGAGATTTTAGTAGATGTCACTGCAATGACCTAATTTACCAAATATCAAATGATGAGGAAAAGAGGGAGAGAAGAGAAGAATATTTATAGAGGATAGAGAGAAAGAGTGAGAGAGATTCTCAGAAGAGTATATTCGTACGAAAATATTTAATAATGATGAGGATTAAGGAGTCCCAATTAGGGATCACTTAGTTAGTTTTGAAGTACGTATCATCCTAGCAATCCTAATGAAGATGGTTTCTGAAAGTATTAAAGATAGAGATACAAGAAATGGGACAAGAAAAGAGATTCCTCCGTTCAATAATCCAGGAAACTCGCAATATCCTCCCTCCCTCTCCCAATTATTCCTGATATACCAGCCATTCAATTTCTCCTTGTCTAATAGAAAAGAGAAAGAGCTGACAATGAAAATGTAATTCTATTCCGTGGAGAAAAATTGAGCTTGAATATTCATCACGAGATTGCGGAAAATAAAATGAAAGTAAAACAACAAAAAATATAAATCAAATGGCATTATTATTTTTTAAACTCCATTAGTTCCTTTTTTTTCCAAAGTAAAATATTTCGCCATGTTTCAACTTTTTTTTCTGTTCTACGTGAGGATTTTATTTTGCCAAATAGGTATTTTTTTTTTTTTTTTTTTTTTTTTTTTTTTTGACGGGGGTTTTTCTCGTTTATAGCAAAAAATGTTTTTTTTTTTTTTTTTTTTTTTTTTTTTTTTTATGACGGGGATTTTGCTCGTTCATAGGGATTAAGTTGTTACAGTGAATAAAGTAGCGAATTTATTGTTAACCAAACGTACATAGTAGGTTAGGAGGAAGAGCAAGCACTTCATGTAGCTTTCTACTGATAAAACACGTAAGTAACAGGTAATTCTCTGACGCGGTGTTACGTTAGGTGTTAACTCACTGCATTACGTACAAGGCTATGTGCTTTTGCAAAAGGGCGCAGATATAAAACGTCAGAAGATATATGGCTCGCTTTATGAAAATCAACATGCAAAGGTGCATACTGCATACCTAGGTGAAATTGAAATAATGAATTTAACAGTATGTACATACCTAGGTGATGGGGCTTGTTTTACATGAAGACTTTCCATGGAACTTTAAGACTGAACTAGAATAGGAAAAATGTGTTGGAAATTTCAAATCCCTGATGGGTAGGTACCAACCTAACTTTAGCCTCTATTCCAGTAAACCAGAACACTGCAGTGGAAGAATTACAAAAGAGTGGGTCATGAGACTCCATGCTCATGAATGAAAGCTTTATCTTTCCACGTAAAACAACAATAACAACAACAACAACAACAGAGGTAGTTATCAAAAAACCTGCGAAAAATTCCAAAAAATAAAAAAAGTCAACACGATTTTCATGTGCTTCTCCAAAAACATGAACGCTTTTAATATTTTAAACCTAATGTTCTGGTTAGTTACCTAGTCGTTTGCAGGTTGTTAAGAATAAGTTGGGGGAGAGAGGGGGCCCACAGGGGGCCTCTGATATGTGTATAACACGCACACACACTCTGTAGGGGCTCGGAAAAAAGCTTTGCGGTGTGGGTTTGTGAAAACTGTGTTCCCTGATATGAAGGGGTTTTTTTCTTGTCCCATAAAATAATAAGCTATTTTTTCCCAACTGATAAAGAAACCCCGCCTAACAGTAGTTTAATGAGAAGCACACATACCTGGGGATAACATACTGTTGGTAATTTCTATGCTAATATATAAGGAACTAAATTAGCCCGGATTTGGTGGTGTTGACAAGACTATACCTACATACCTGGGGATAACATACTGTTGGTAATTTCTATGCTAATATATAAGGAACTAAATTAGCCCGGATTTGGTGGTGTTGACAAGACCAGTAGTTTAATGAGAAGCACACATACCTGGGGATAACAAACATACTGTTGGTAATTTCTATGCTAATATTTAAGGAACTAAATTAGCCCGGATTTGGTGGTGTTGACAAGACCTGTTTGTAGGAAAGGGATTAAAATTGAATTCATTTGCGTGACCATTTGGCAGTTGAAAACATTGTGCCGCAAATTGTTCCAATTACTTTCGTCTACTAATCCACTCCTAATAGGTATAGATAGGTAGGTACCTAATATACCTAGGTACCGTTTAATTTTGGCCTTTTTAATGATCCGCGATGATTGGTTTATTTGTTTTCGTTGCGTGGTTAGGTGTACCAAACTTATAAACCAATAATCCTTGGGTCACTTTTCATTGTGTGATTTCAATTCAACCTTGCACTTTTTCATCAAACTTTTTCAGCCATTTTCGGTAGTTCCTCTTATAGATAGGTATTTCAAACCATTCTTTAAACTTGTCCACGTGCCACATTTGATATATGGTGGGCTTCACCAATGACTTAACCAGAGATTTCACTAATGGGTGAATTTTCAATGATCCAAAAAGGAGCTTTAAAAGATCCAATCAGGAGTTTTTAAAAACTCCTCCTTTTTGGGTAACTAAGAACTCATTTTTAATCATTAAAAACTCCTTTTTGAATCATTAAAAATTCTCCCATTAGTGAAATCTCTCCTTCAGTCATTGGTGAAATCCACCAATAGTCTTTTATGTTGTTGGTAAGTAGTAAGTATTTAGTTTTTCATTGTTAATTAAACTGAAGGATGGTCAATTAAGCAGTCATGCAAGACCTTACCCTCTGGCCTTGGACTGAATCTGAGAACAAAGGAGGAATTTCCATCCCCTCGCGAACGAAATGAGCAC
Source organism: Diaphorina citri (assembly GCF_000475195.1). Classification (NCBI taxonomy): domain Eukaryota; kingdom Metazoa; phylum Arthropoda; class Insecta; order Hemiptera; family Psyllidae; genus Diaphorina; species Diaphorina citri. The sequence goes on from NW_007378515.1 coordinate 54,734, forward strand.
GACATTCGGATGTATTCCAGCAGAATTACATACCTACTTGTGAAATTTGGAACCGTGTTACTCCCCAAGTCAAAGGATGTTTTGAGTTTGACTTCGAGGTAAAAAATTTCCACTTTCATAAATCACTTCGCAAAACCTCGCCGTTTCGAATATTTTTATTTATGGTTATTTTGTCCCGATAAGAATTGTCGTGAGGGATTTTTTTTTGTACAATAATTCCTGGCCCGAAATTTGACTGAGAATGAAAAAAAGGAATTTGCTACTTGTGGAATTTGGAACCGTGTTACTCCCCAAGTCAAAGGATGTTTTGAGTTTGACTTCGAGGTAGAAAATTTCCACTTTCATAAATCACTTCCCAAAACCTTCCCGTTTCGAATATTTTTATTTATGGTTATTTTGTCCCGATAAGAATTGTCGTGAGGGATTTTTTTTGTACAATAATTCCTGGCCCGAAATTTGACTGAGAATGAAAAAAAAGAATTTGCATGTTGGAAAAAAATTCCGTGTAGGTTCTTTTTCTGTGATAAATATTCAGGAGGAAGTGTGTGCGCCTTTCAGCAAGGAATTCAATTATGTAAAATTAAAGTAGAACATATTTAATATTTAATGCTAACATACAGGGTGGTTCGTGATTTGCGAACCACGCTTATATCTCAGAAACGGCTGGGAATTAAGGAATGAAATAAACGGCATCATGTAGATGAAATTTTGATGATTAAAATGGCTTTTTTTAAATTTGCAATTTGTTTTGCAAAACGGCCCATTTTTTGCCAAATATAGGTCACTCTTATGGAAACCCCCATTTTTTATTTAATTATTGGAATCAGCATAAAATTTTAATTGAAAAAATGTATTCACTCGAAAAAAATTGCTCTACAAAAATTCGGAATCCCCTTGGGGCACATGTCCAGCAAAATTTTGTGGAGCTCTCTCAGTGTTTTGTTTTGTCAAAAATTGAAATATGTGATGGTGTTCTCTTCGCACAAAGCCTGGAATAATAACAAGGTGCTGCAAAAACAAACAGATCCTCTTGTTATCCAAATACTCGATTGAGTCGCTTTGTACATATGTGTTCGTATTTCGAACTATGTACGATTGTACATAGGTAGTAACCATTTCGAACTGTGTACAATTGCACATAGGAACTACCTAGGTACTAGGTACATAGTTTGAAGTTTTCATTTCCAATATTTGTAGTTCAATGCGAATACCATCAGTGGAGAATTGTTTTCATAATTATTAAAAGAGCGAAAAGAGATTCAGTTTATCTCGTTTTTTTTTAGGAAGTTTGGCAGGATTCTTCTTAAGAAGCTCTTTCACTCAAACAACTTTTGATACTTATTAGACCTGAATTAAACCAGACATTACCTGCTTTGGGATGTTTCAATTTTTTGGAACAACCTATGGGCCTCAGGCATTCAAAGTCAATTAGTCAATTAAACCCAATTAAATTTGGAGTGACGTGTGTGTTATATGGAAAGTATAATACAGAATACACAATAATTTCAGTCTGGACCTATGGGGCTCGTAGGTAGGTAGTTTGTCATAATAAATTACCATTTAAAAAATATGAATAATCAATAACCTTATTCTAAGAATTTGAATGGCGGAAGATAAACTTTATGGCCTTGTCCACAAAGTGACTTTAAACTCCGTTAGTGTTAAACTCTTGGAATAAGCGGTCTGATTGGCTGAAATTTTTAAAATCGGCCAGTTAAGTTGCCAAAACCAAAAGTTAAACTTCAATGGAGTTTGAACTCACTTTGTGTTCTTGACTCAGAGGTCAGAAAAGAGGGGGGAGGGAGAATGGTAACAGTATGGTGCATTTGACATCTCCACCAACAACAGATTGGAAATTAGTGGAGATGTCAACAGAACGAAATAGAAAGTAATCGTGAATTTGGCATCTCCACTAACAACAGATTGGAAATTAGTGGAGATGTCAACAGAACGAAATAGAAAGTAATCGTGAACTTGACATCTCCACCAACAACAGATTGGAAATTAGTGGAGATGTCAACAGAACGAAATAGAAAGTAATCGTAAGTTTGGCATCTCCACTAACAACAAACTTTAGACCCCCTGAGATCATACTAAAGTTAGGAGAGCAGGAAAACAGGGTCCGTGAGTCCTCCATAAGCCATAAGACCAATCCAAGAATAGTAGGTACATAGTACATACCTAATATTAAGAGGAAACGTTGTGCTTTCCTCATTATTCCTCAACTCTACTTGTTTGAGAAAATAATGAAAAAAATATAACGACACTTGTAAAATAATAATTCCTGAAATGGTGGATTTTTTTTTTTACAACTAAACGCTCATTATTTTAATTGTCACCTTGTAGGCTACCGTCTACCGTCCTTGTCCCATTTCTCTTCCTCGCCCTCCTCCCCAGGGACTTACCACTCCGCCCACCCGTCCAAAGTTCAAAATCTCAATTTTGGTGCAGTGGTGTTGGGGTGTACAGTAGGTACTGGAGGAAAAAATGTCTAAATTGGAAATGTGATTTTTTTTTTTTTTTAATAAACCTACCAAGGACATACTAGGGATAGTTAAGTTCAACTCTTTGATTTGATTGGTCGATTGCAAACTTTTCGGCCAATCAGATTGCTTAATCCAATAGTTATTCTTAAACCAAGTTTAAATTAAACCCAGATTGTGGTCCTGGCTATAAGTGTTTCCCTTCTTATGTTGTGCAATAATTGGATTTTAAGATCCATTGAAGAACCTGATTAGTTAAAAGTGTTTAAAAAAAAAAATAATAATAATTTTACAATCATCTTCTTCTTCAAAGAGCATCAGATTAATGAAGTTTTGCATCACCTATGATCGATGGAAAACGGAAAACTCACTTTAGTACACCGGCCTGTATTCATCTTTCTATAGTATTTTTGAAAAGCGGAACAAATCGACTGAATTGATTTGGTCCTACTATAAACTATCTATTTACCTAGTGCCTATCGCAGAGGTTTCCAACTAGCGGCCCGCGGGCCACATGTGGCCCGCCAGACCATTTTTGTGGCCCGCGAAGCTTTTTGGGATTTGTACAAACTTATAAGCGAACACCTATGCATACTCCTACTCATCTCCATGTTTCGTTCTGAATATGCTAGGTATGAAAATGAACTACATAGATATGAAAATAACCTACATAACTATGAAAATGAACTACATAACTATGAACATTAACTACATAACTATGAAAATGAACTACACAGCCTAGTGCCTATCAGGTCCAACTTTCCACAAAAAATTCCTACTTTGCAATTCCACACTTTGCAAAAGTTGTGACTTACAAGAAAAAAAAAAAAGAAAAACCTCCAAAGTATCTAAAGAAAGATATAAGAAAGCAGCTTCTTCTTGTATCATGCTTTTTTGACCCAACTACAAACTGGAAACTGACCCCCTTTTTGTTCAGCTACAATTAGGAGAATACTTTTTTGAAAAATTTCGCCTGCAGCGCTCAAAATTTGATCGGACTGCATTTCTGAAACGTTGAAGGGGTCCTAAAATGCTCCCCTATGTACATATGTGACCCGTGAAGTACCTCCCAATGTAGCATGTGGCCCTCATACACATGGAAGTTGGAAACCTCTGGCCTATCGAATGTGGTTTCATGTCCCGGAGAGTCATTTTCTAAAGAAGTAACTGATTACTTAGGTCCGCATTGTATACATGGGAGTTAGAGTGTCCGCAAATTCCTAACATACGCAGGCAGTTGGTCTAACAAGATATCAATAAAACCCTAGTTTGTCCCAAATATTCCCCCATATGCAAAGGATTATCCTCATGTCCCACTAAAACACCTGACACTCTTCAATTGCCTCTGGGCACCTCTCTGTCCCTTGCTCTTTATCTCTCTTTCTCCCTCTCTCTTTCTTCTCTCTTTCTCTTATTGTTCATGTAAATACTTCCTTCCCAGTTTTTCTTCGTATTATCTGGACTGACATGACCTTAACCAGATACGAAAAACTATGTCACCTGTGCTTGGAAAATTATTAAGATTCCAGTACAATATTTTGTATTTCTCTTCTCAATGCAGCCTCAGGATAGTTGTTGAGTCCTTCCACATGACAACTATAAACTCAAATTCAATACTCCAGGCGAAATACGTGGGAAAGATAGCTTTTTACATACAACCACAGTTTTCCCTTGTAAAGCTCACTGAGTCTGATCGAACACGAGTCGTAATTGTTTCTTAGGAGATGAACTTTCCTAGGATAATCTTATATTATAAAATCAAGATCCATTCACTCACTGATCGCTCTATCTCCAGAATCTGGTTATTAGAATACAGCGCCATAGAGTCTGACCTGGAACTAGAATATGCATTAGAGAGTGTAAACAGGAAAAGCATACCAGTAGAATTCCTTTTGCAGCCTTTATATCTGTGGTTGTCTTCTCTAGTAGCTATGTAGTTTAGTGGAGATAAACAGAAACTATTACGACCCGTGTGCGGACTGCTTTAGGAGACGGAGGGCAAATTCAATTAGAGCTCCATAAAGGTATGGAGTCAACTTTTATTACCGCTCCTCATCTCTATTATCCGACCAAGAGTTTACTGAAAATATCTGCAAAAACCCTAAAGTTTCTGTGTCTAAAATCTAAAGGGAAGTAGGAGGATGATTGGAGGAGAGAGAATTACGATAAGGATGAGAAGAGGGAGGGGAAGAGAAGGGTGAGGGGAGAGAAGAGCAGGAATAGGAGAGGGGGAGAGATGATTAGAATAAGTATGATAGGGGGAGGAGTAGAATGAGGGGAAGAAGAAATATGAAAGAAGGGAGGGGAAAGTAGGAGGATGATTGGAGGAGAGAGAATTATGATAAGGATGAGAAGAGGGAGGGGAAGAGAAGGATGAGGGGAGAGAAGGGGAGGAATAGGAGAGGGGGAGAGATGATTAGAATAAGTATGATAGGGGGAGGAGTAGAATGAGGGGAAGAAGAAATATGAAAGAAGGGAGCAGGATGAGGGGAGAGAAGGGGAGGAATAGGAGAGGGAGGGGGAGGAGAATAATGAGGGGAAGAGAAAGATGAGGATTAGGGATGATGAAAGGTGGAAGAAGGAGGGGAAAAAGAGAACGATGGGAGGAGGGAGGGAGAGGAAAGGGATGAGGGGGGAGAAGAAAAAGCATGAGGGGAAGGTGGTTGAGGAGGAGGAGAATGAGGATAAGGGGAGAGAGGAGAAGAAGGAGAATGAGGAAATGTAGGTTTAGGACAAGGAAGAGAGGTAGAAATAGGAGAGGGAAACCTGGAGAAAGGAGAAGAAGGGGAAGGAACAGGATGAGGTCTCGAAAATGTTCACACTCTAAGAGGAAAGGGATGAGGGGGGAGAAGAAAGAACATGAGGGGAAGGAGGTTGAGGAGGAGGAGGAGAATGAGGATAAGGGGAGAGAGAAGGAAGAGGAGAATGAGGAAATGTAGGTTAAGAACAAAGAAGAGAGGTAGAAATAGGAGAGGGAAACCTGGAGAAAGGAGAAGAAGGGGAAGGAACAGGATGAGGTCTCGAAAATGTTCACACTCTCGGAAAAGTTCAATTACCTATGACCCCACGCCATCACAGGTTTATCTTTTCGATTAGAAATGGAAATGAGTTCATCTCGAAGAGATTTCAGCATGCATTTGAAAGGCATGAAAATATGAAATGGAATCAGCAATATTAGCGATGTCTAGGCTGGAGTGTTCAATTTCGAATTATTTTCGATTGTTTTGAGAGTGGACAAAGGTGAAATACAATTTTGTGTTACCTTCCTAATAAAAGAGTTGTTATGAAAGCTAATCAAATTCTACCATTGTTTCGTATGTAGGTATATTGTATACCTATATCCTATATCTACGTAGGTATGTATAGGTTCTCGTATTAAATTAAATTTTAATGAAATCCAAAGGTATTTTAGGCAAGTCCAATGGATTTGAAAATGACCACGAAACATGAGCGAAGCTTTGCCTTCCGAGGCAAATTTGGACATGATTTCTTATTGATTTGTAGAAATATTATTATGTATTAGAGATGAATGGTTGAAAATGCTCACGGTTCTCACACCCGTGTGCGTGAAAACGTTGAAAATTCCAAATTCATAAACTACTCGTATACACCTCTCAGGATGATGATGATGATGATGATGCCTTGGCAACATTTTGTACTTAGAAAAATGAAATGGAAAAAAAAAAAAAAAAAAAAAAAAAAAAAAAAAAAAATCGAGTCCATATTAAGTCATAAAATTTAGCGTAGTGTAGGTATTAAGCAGGAAACGTTTTTGTGGCAAGCAGTTCTGTTAAAACTCCTTCCTTTCCAATATTTTGAGGGTTGTATTATGTTCTACAGCACATTATCCCTGCTCGATGCTTTTACATAATATGGGAAACCTAATATGAGTTGACGAAAAGATGGGTATTGAAGTATTTGCCTTAACCATTATAATATGAACACGAGAAAGTGAGAGAGAGAAAGAAAGAGAGAGAGAGAGAGAGAGAGAAAGAAAGAGAGAGAGAGAGAGAAAGAGAGGGAGAGAGAGAGAATTGTGTGGTACAGATAAGAGAGAAAATGAATAAATAAAATTACAATAAACCATGCAGAAAATCACTTTTACCATTATAATATGAACACGAGAAAGTGGGAGGGAGAAAGAAAGAAAGAGAGAGAGAGAGATAGAGAGAAAGAGAGAGAGAGGGAGAGAGAGAGAATTGTGTGGTACAGATAAGAGAGAAAATGAATAAATAAAATTACAATAAACCATGCAGAAAATCACTTTAAACTTGTCCACGTGCCACATTTGATATATGGTGGGTTTCACCAATGACTTAACCAGAGATTTCACTAATGGGTGAATTTTCAATGATCCAAAAAGGAGCTTTTAAAGATCCAATCAGGAGTTTTTAAAAACTCCTCCTTTTTGGGTAACTAAGAACTCATTTTTAATCATTAAAAACTCCTTTTTGGATTATTAAAAGCTCCTTTTTGGATCATTAAAAATTCTCCCATTAGTGAAATCTCTCATTCAGTCATTGGTGAAATCCACCAATAGTCTTTTATGTTGTTGGTAAGTAGTAAGTATTATTTAGTTTTTCATTGTTAATTAAATTGAAGGATGGTCATTGGTCAATTAAGCAGTCATGCAAGACCTTACCCTTTGGCCTTGGACTGAATCTGAGAACAAAGGAGGAATTTCCATCCCCTCGCGAACGAAATGAGCACGACATTCGGATGTATTCCAGCAGAATTACATACCTACCTACTTGTGGAATTTGGAACCGTGTTACTCCCCAAGTCAAAGGATGTTTTGAGTTTGACTTCGAGGTAGAAAATTTCCACTTTCATAAATCACTTCCCAAAACCTTCCCGTTTCGAATATTTTTATTTATGGTTATTTTGTCCCGATAAGAATTGTCGTGAGGGATTTTTTTTGTACAATAATTCCTGGCCCGAAATTTGACTGAGAATGGTTGTATTCCTCTTATAGACAGGTATTTCAAACCATTCTTTAAGCTTGTCTACGTGCCACATTTGATATAGGTAGTCTTTTATGTTGTTGGTAAGTAGGTAATAAGTATTTAGTTTTTCATTATTAATTAAATTGAAGGATGGTCAATTAAGCAGTCATGCAAGACCTTACCCTCTGGCCTTGGACTGAATCTGAGAACAAAGTAGGAATTTCCATCCCCTCGCGAACGAAATGAGCACGACATTCGGATGTATTCCAGCAGAACTACATACCTACTTGTGAAATTTGGAACCGTGTTACTCCCCAAGTCGAAGGATGTTTTGAGTTTGACTTCGAGGTAGAAAATTTCCACTTTCATAAATCACTTCGCAAAACCTCCCTGTTTCGAATATTTTTATTTATGGTTATTCTGTCCCGATAAGAATTGTCGTGAGGGATTTTTTTTTGTACAATAATTCCTGGCCCGAAATTTGACTGAGAATGAAAAAAAGGAATTTGCATGTTTGAAAAAAATTCCGTGTAGGTTCTTTTTCTGTGATAAATAGGTATTCAGGAGGAAGTGTGTGCGCCTTTCAGCAAGGAATTCAATTATGTAAAATTAAAGTAGAACATATTTAATATTTAATGCTAACATATAGAACATTATTTTCCATACATGATATGTATGTACATTTGTATGATTTTAAAATACAATAATGTAAGTAACGCGTGTACACTTTTGTATAATTTTGGTCCTAAAAGTGTAATCACAATAATTTGCCCACCACACCCCGAAATGACACTCTTAAATACAAATCCCAAACCAAAACCCAAGCTTAGTATCATAAAAATTAAGTAGGTAGGTGTAGGTATGTACATAATTTCATCAAAATTCAACAGCTAGTTAAGTAGGTATGCATTAGTAAAATCCCGTTGATTATATTCATAATGATGTCCTTCTGACCCCATGCCCTGGTCAAAAACCAACTATGTGTGTCCCAAATACCCTCTAAATGCACAGGATTACACATTATTTTCCATACATGATATGTATGTACATTTGTATGATTTTAAAATACAATAATGTAAGTAACACGTGTACACTTTTGTATAATTTTGGTCCTAAAAGTGTAATCACAATGATTTGCCCACCATACCCCGAAATGACACTCAATACAAATCCCAAACCAAAACCCAAGCTTAGTATCACAAAAATTAAGTAGGTAGGTATGTACATAATTGCATCAAAATTCAACAGCTAGTTAAGTAGGTATGCATTAGTAAAATCCCGTTGATTATGTTCATAATGATGTCCTTCTGACCCCATGCCCTGGTCAAAAACCAACTATGTGTGTCCCAAATACCCTCTAAATGCACAGGATTACACAACACGTGTACACTATTGTATAATTTTGGTCCTAAAAGTGTAATCACAATAATTTGCCCACCACACCCCAAAATGACACTCTTAAATAAAAATCCCAAACCAAAACCCAAGCTTAGTATATCACAAAATTTAAGTAGGTAGGTATGTACATAATTGCATCAAAATTCAACAGCTAGTTAAGTAGGTATGCATTAGTAAAATCCCGTTGATTATGTTCATATAATGATGTCCTCCTGACCCCATGCCCTGGTCAAAAATCAACTATGTGTGTCCCAAATACCCTCTAAATGCACAGGATTACACACAGCAGTCCATCTTACCTCTGGTCAAATACCATACTAGTTTGTCCCAAATATTCCCCCATATGCAAAGGATTATCCTCATGTCCCACTAAAACACCTGACACTCTTCAATTGCCTCTGGGCACAACAATACCATGGCTTAAATATCCAACAAGGGGGAGCGGGGTAGAGCAATATTTTTTCCGAAAATTTCGGAATCCCCTTGGGGCACATGTCCAGCAAAATTTTGTGGAGCTCTCTCAGTGTTTTGTTTTGTCAAAAATTGAAATATGTGATGGTGTTCTCTTCGCACAAAGCCTGGAATAATAACAAGGTGCTGCAAAAACAAACAGATCCTCTTGTAGTCTTGTTATCCAAATACTCGATTGAGTCGCTTTGTATGAGTTCGTATTTCGAACTATGTACGATTGTACAGTACATAGGTAGTAACCATTTCGAACTGTGTACAATTGTACATAGGAACTACCTAGGTACATAGTTTGAAGTTTTCAATGCGAATACCATCAGTGCAGAATAATTGTTTTCATAATTGAACGAGCGAAAAGAGTTTTTATTCAGTTTATCTCGTTTTTTTAGGAAGTTTGGCAGGATTCTTCTTAAGAAGCTCTTTCACTCAAACAATTTTTGATACTTATTAGACCTGAATTAAACCAGACATTACCTGCTTTGGGATGTTTCAATTTTTTGGAACAACCTATGGGCCTCAGGCACATATGTGTTCGTATTTCGAACTATGTACGATTGTACATAGGTAGTAACCATTTCGAACTGTGTACAATTGCACATAGGAACTACCTAGGTACTAGGTACATAGTTTGAAGTTTTCATTTCCAATATTTGTAGTTCAATGCGAATACCATCAGTGGAGAATTGTTTTCATAATTATTAAAAGAGCGAAAAGAGATTCAGTTTATCTCGTTTTTTTTTAGGAAGTTTGGCAGGATTCTTCTTAAGAAGCTCTTTCACTCAAACAACTTTTGATACTTATTAGACCTGAATTAAACCAGACATTACCTGCTTTGGGATGTTTCAATTTTTTGGAACAACCTATGGACCTCAAGGCATTCAAAGTCAATTAGTCAATTAAACCCAATTAAATTTGGAGTGACGTGTGTGTTATATGGAAAGTATAATACAGAATACACAATAATTTCAGTCTGGACCTATGGGGCTCGTAGGTAGTTTGTCATAATAAATTACCATTTAAAAAATATGAATAATCAATAACCTTATTCTAAGAATTTGAATGGCGGAAGATGCCTCAGGCATTCAAAGTCAATTAGTCAATTAAACCCAATTAAAATTGGAGTGACGTGTGTGTTATATGGAAAGTATAATATACAGAATACACAATAATTTCAGTCTGGACCTATGGGGCTCGTAGGTAGATAGTTTGTCATAATAAATTACCATTAAATAATATGAATAATCAAAAACCTTATTCTAAGAATTTGAATGGCGGAAGATAAACTTTATGGCCTTCACAAAGTGACTTTAAACTCCGTTAATGTTAAACTCTTGGAATAAGCGGTCTGATTGGCTGAAATTTTTAAAATCGACCAGTTAAGTTGCCAAAACCAAAAGTTAAACTTTAGTGGAGTTTGAACCAACTTTGTGTTCTTGACCATCAGAGGGCAGAAAAGAGGGGGGAGGGGGGAGGGTAACAGTATGGTGCATTTGACATCTCCACCAAGAACAGATTGGAAATTAGTGGAGATGTCAACAGAACGAAATAGAAAGTAATCGTAAATTTGACATCTCCACTAACAACAGATTGGAAATTAGTGGAGATGTCAACAGAACAAAATAAAAAGTAATCGTGAACTTGACATCTCCACCAACAACAGATTGGAAATTAGTGGAGATGTCAACAGAACAAAATAAAAAGTAATCGTAAGTTTGGCATCTCCACTAACAACAATCTTTAGACCCCTGAGATCATACTAAAGTTAGGAGAGCAGGAAAACAGGGTCCGTGAGTCCTCCATAAGCCATAAGCATAAGACCAATACAAGAATAGTAGATACATTGTACATACCTATTATTAAGAGGAAACGTTGTGCTTTCCTCATTATTCCTCAACTGTACTTGTTTGAGAAAATAATGAAAAAAATATAACGACACTTGTAAAATATTAATTCCTGAAATGGTGGATTTTTTTTCTTTTTTTTTTTTTTACAACTAAACGCTCATTATTTTAATTGTCACCTTGTAGGCTACCGTCTACCGTCCTTGTCCCATTTCTCCTCCTCGCCCTCCTCCCTAGGGACTTACCACTCCGCCCACCCATCCAAAGTTCAAAATCTCAATTTTGGTCAAGTGGTGTTGGGGTGTACAGTAGGTACTGGAGGAAAAAAATGTCTAAATTGGAAATGTGATTTTTTTTAATACACCTACCAAGGTACATACTAGGCATCAAAACTGTGCAAAAAGGTAAGTACCTAAGTACTACTGAGAAATAGAATGAAAATGGTGGATTGTTCATAAATATAATGGAAATTCGAGACGAGGATTGACATTTTCAACTCAAATGAGAGAGAGTAAGGAAAAGTAGAGACACAACCAATGTCTGGAAAACTGGAAAGGAAAATCAGCAAAAACCATCGTAAATTTCTTTGTGACACTCTGGAAGAAACTGTCAATAAAACCCCTAAATTATTGGTGAGCCAACTCTCATAGCAAGTTGCTTTCTCACCGTCCTCTAAGCATCATCTAACACAGCTTTCTATCTCTCAAGGGTAACAGCATAGAGCAAAGAGCTTTCTATCTCTCAAGGATAACAGCATAGAGCTTGTTCTATTTCTCAAGGACCATCACTTCATCCATTGAGAACAAACTTTCATGTGGAGTGCAAATTTGCATTTCTAAACGCAGGAGCTTTGCAAGTTTTAATAGACTCTAATACAAGTATATGAGCATAACTAAAACTATTTTCATTATGAGCCAAACTTTTGTTTCACTTGGAGATTTTTATGCATCACATTTTCCACCTAATTGTTTTTGTTGATGTTCATTAAATTTTATTAATTTATGTTTTTGAAAAACATTTTAACTCTTTAACACGCCCTGACGTGGAATACCGCAGGAACACCACAGCTACGATGGGTGGTGGAGTAGGGGGAAGATAGGGGAAGTTTATCTACAGAGTTTGAAGCTCTGAAGTTAAAGGCAAGCGACTAGTTTATGCAGTCACCAAGATATAAACTTGGTAGATAAGTAGGTACGAGTGTACATAAGTACACAATGGCATGTGTTTCCAAGTACCTATAGTTTTGAATTTCCCAGCTGATTCCGAATGGCATGTGTTCCCAAATGTAGTTTTGAATTTCTCACCTGACAACTTCCACAGGCATCTTTCCTCATAAAATATATCAAACGAAAAACAGTTACGACTCAACTGTTATTAGAAAACTCCGAGACAAGAGTATGTCAATTGAGTCACACTGAGTCAAACAATGTATCATCCCATGGTATCACTGTAATACCAGCTAATCAATATTACTAAACGCCCCCCGGGGAGCAGTCTCCTTGTGGTAAGTATAACAGTAATAGTAACAGTTAGACTACGGATTGGCAATGTCCGGGTCACGGAATCAAATCTCCCGTCATGGCAGAGATTTCACTTTGATTGGACGAAAGGAAAAGTGGAAAATCCATCTCAGACCGACTGACTAGAAAATCATCTTCTAATCTAGGTCCCAGTCCTAACATAGTCTTGTTTGGAATTATGAAAACCCGGTGTATAGGTATTACAAATTACGATTCAAAAAAAGTTTAATCTTTTTTAACCCTTCAACTTAGATGGAATTTGTATAGGGCTAGGAAACTTTCTGATGGGTCGATTCTTTCTTGCAAGATTCTCAAGAGCTCACACTTCCACCCAACCACATTCTTCTGAAAGGGACCATCAGTTTATAGTGGCATATGCCATGGTAGACTGGCAGACTTATTGTTTGAATGGCGAAAATATTAATGGATGTATACCTATTTACGTCCTACACAATTTTCGCAATATTAAACATTGGTTGAAAAATCTGGTGTGAACATCACACGACTTTCTATTACATTAAACTTCTCAACTGTAAGTCGGACAGTTCTAAAAGTTTCACCATTCGATTCGGTGTGAAAAATTCCCATGGGATCAACTATTCACCCTACTTGTTAATGGACTAATGGTTCACAAATAAAAGGGAAATTTGTTGACACCGGGGAGTATCGAACCCGCAACTTCTCAACTGTAAGTCAGAGAGTACTAAAAGTAGCACCATTCGATTCGGCGTGAAAAATCACATTGATTAGAATATTCACATCCGAATGACCAAATGTTTTCGATGTCTCTTACCGTTTATACGAAATAAGGGTTAAGCAAAAATGACTTTGGTTAATATCAGGATGGGTGACAATCCGATTTTTACCAAATTGTTACAGTCGCGTCCTTAGACCATACCGGGATAGCATACCAAATTTCATCGCATTACGACAAACCGTTCTTGAGATATTTTATTCACAACCTTTTCAACATTTTCCACGAAATAAGGGTTAAGTAACAATTACTTTGGTTGATATATGGATGGGTGACTATCCGATTTTCACCAAATTGTTACAGTCGCGTCCTTGGACCATACCAGGATAGCATACCAAATTTCATCGCTTTACGACAAACCCTTCTTGAGATATTTTGTTCACAACCTTTTCAAATTTTTCCACGAAATGAGGGTTAAGCAACAATTACTTTGGTTAAAATATTCACATCCGAATGACCAAAAATGTTTTCGATGTCTCTTACCGTTTATACAAAATAAGGGTTAAGCAACAATGACTTTGGTTAATATCAGGATGGGTGACAATCCGATTTTTACCAAATTGTTACAGTCGCGTCCTTGCACCATACCGGGATAGCATACCAAATTTCATCGCTCTACAACAAACCGTTCTTGAGATATTTTGTTCACAACATTCTACTTTTTCCCATTTAAACCTGTAGTAACAAACGTACGTACATACGTACGTACGTACGTAACGTACAGACCATGGGCTAAAAACCACTTTTTGGAATCAGGGGACCCCAAAACGGATATTTCCACCCATTTCCCGATTTTGAAAATTTGGACCGATTGCAATACTTTCATTACTAGTATAGCTCCGCTATACTGTAGTAATAGAAAGTAAAAAAATCTGGTGTGAACATCACACGACTTTCTATTACATTAAGTCGGACAGTTCTAAAAGTTTCACCATTCGATTCCGCGTGAAAAATCACATGAGATTGACTATTCACTTGCTTATTTGGTAACGGTTCACAAATAAAAGAGAAATTTGTTGACACAGATAATGCAATAAAATTATAACCTACCACTGGGGGGTAGAACCCTGTGTGGTACACGTGGGACTTTGTTTCAACTCTTATTATGAAAGCCCAACAAAATTACCAACTAATTTTCCGAAAATTTCAAACTGTTCCCTCCAAAAAGTAGTATAATGAAGTGAAGTTTTCATTTCCACTAACAAACATCGAGTTCATACGAGAAGATACAAGATAACTTACACAATTTTCATCCAAAAATAAACATCTGCCAGTAAAGCACACACGCGCTCCTCCGATGAAAATTTCATATTAACATTATTTTTATTCCTTGATCCCCCCCCCCCCCTAATACCCCATACCCCGAAGTGAAACATCATCTTCAAAGCCTGCTGGAAGACGGCACAAAAATACGAGGAGAAAATTATCATAATGGATTTTCACTGGGAAAAAAACACGGTTCTCACACCCGTGTGTGTGAAAATTCCAAATTAGGATTAATACGAGGGAAGGGGAAAGGAGGGAGAGGGGGAGGAGAGAGAAGGAGGAGAAGAGGGGTAGGGGGATGGAGGAGAAAAGGGGGCGAATGAGTGTGAAGGTGGATATGAACGCAGTAGAGAGAAAAGTGAGTGAGATATCACGAAATATAGACAGCGAAAAGGGAAGTGAGATGTATGCAATAAGGGAGGAATAAGGTGAATTCAAAATCGAAAGCAGGGATCCTGTAAGAGGCACTATTTCAGTGTGTCAAAATGATGAGTCCGTATCCAGTCCTCTCCAGCAGAGATATTAGGGACTTCAAGGAAAAAAAACTAATACATTTACATATCACATAGGGACCTTTCATGTATTAGTAAAAGCTGCTGAAAAGTAATGGGTAATTTGTTCAAGCAAAGATTTTATGAATGTTCACCTTAAAATGAAACTATTAAAGTTTTATGTCGCTACCGTTCTTCGAACCCCAGTACTCCGAATTACAAGGAAAATATTCCACTTTTGAGCTACTGGGACTTCATAACTCTTTTGCAATCAAATGACCTAATATCAATCGAAATAACACATAATTATCCAGGTATCATTGGAGCACATCATCATTGGAATCATAGAATATACCATTGGAAATAAGTCTCCATGAAATGGACAATACCATGTGTGGTACTATCAAACAGAATAGGCGCTGAAGATGAGATAGTGAAGAATTACTAGAAAAGTAAACAATTTGGCTAGGTAACTATGACTACCTACTTACTAGCTTAACTGTTACAAATTCCTGGGTACCTAGGTACTTACTAGAACTAACATATCAAATACAAGGGGAGAACAGTGAAAATTCAATTATCCGTACAGTCAAATTTATATGTAGTTTTCCAAAATTGACGCTAGGATGCGTATGCGTCTTAGTTTGAATGATAAATGTCATGATCAGAGTTTAAAGATAGTTAAGCATTGTTAACCAAACGTACATAGTAGGTTAGGAGGAAGAGCACTTCATGTAGCTTTCTACTGATAAAACACGTAAGTAACAGGTAATTCACTGACGCGGTGTTACGTTAGGTGTTAACTCACTGCATTACGTACAAGGCTATGTGCTTTTGCAAAAAGGGCGAAGATGTGAAACGTCAGAAGATATATGGCTCGCTTTATGAAAACCAACATGCAAAGGTGCATACTGCATACCTAGGTGAAATTGAAATAATGAATTTAACAGTATGTACATAGGTGTTGGGGCTTGTTTTACATGAAGACTTTCCATGGAACTTCCGAGCCTTTAAGACTGAACTAGAATAGGAAAAATGTGTTGGAAATTTCAAATCCCTGATGGGTAGGTACCAACCTGACTTTAGCCTCTATTCCAGTAAATCAGAACACTGCAGTGGAAGAATTACAAAAAAGTGAGTCATGAGACTCCATGCTCATGAATGAAAGCTTTATCTTTCCACGTAAAACAACAATAACAACAACAACAGAGGTAGTTATCAAAAAACCTGCGAAAAATTCCAAAAAATAAAAAAAAGTCAACACGATTTTCATGTGCTTCTCCAAAAACATGAACGCTTTTAATATTTTAAACCTAATGTTCTGGTTAGTTACCTAGGCAAGATATAAACTTGGTAGATAAGTAGGTACGAGTGTACATAAATACACAATGGCATGTGTTTCCAAGTACTTATAGTTTTGAATTTCCCAGCTGATTCCGAATGGCATGTGTTCCCAAAATGTAGTTTTGAATTTCTCACCTGACAGCTTCCACAGGCATCTTTCCTCATAAAATATATCAAACGAAAAACAGTTACGACTCAACTGTTATTAGAAAACTCAGAGACAAGAGTATGTCAATTGAGTCACACTGAGTCAAACAATGTATCATCCCATGGTATCACTGCAATACCAGCTAATCAGTATTACTAAACGCCCCCCGGGGAGCAGTCTCCTTGTGGTAAGTAACAGTAATAGTAACAGTTAGACTACGGATTGGCAATGTCCGGGTCACGGAATCAAATCTCCCGTCATGGCAGAGATTTCACTTTGATATACCTAATATACCTAGGTACCGTTTAATTAGGGCCTTTTTAATGATCCGTGATGATTGGTTTATTTGTTTTCGTTGCGTGGTTAGGTGTACCAAACTTATAAACCAATAATCCTTGGGTCACTTTTCATTGTGTGATTTCAATTCAACCTTGCACTTTTTCATCAAACTTTTTCGGCCATTTTCGGTACGAAAGGAAAAGTGGAAAATCCATCTCAGACCGACTGACTAGAAAATCATCTTCTAATCTAGGTCCCAGTGCTAACATAGTCTTGTTTGGAATTATGAAAACTCGGTATATAGGTAGGTACATATTACAAATTACGATTCAGAAAAGATTTTTATCTTATTTAACCCTTCAACTTAGATGGAATTTGTATAGGGCTAGGAAACTTTCTGGGTCGATTCTTTCTTGCAAGATTGTCAAGAGCTCACATGCACTTACACCCAACCACATTCTTCTGATACGGACCATCAGTTTATAGTGGCCTATGCCATGGTAGACTGGCAGACTCATTGTTTAAATGGCGAAAATATTAATGGATGTATACCTATATATTTACCTAATACCTATTTTTGAAAAAAAAAAAAAAGTACTTTTCACACGTAACGTCCTACACAATTTTCGCAATATTAAACATTGGTTGAAAAATACAATGCATAATGCAATAACATTATAACCTACCACTGGGGGGTAGAACCCTGTGTGGTACACGTGGGACTTTTTTTCAAGTCTCATTATGAAAGCCCAACAAAATTGCCAACTAATTTTCCGAAAATTTCAAACTGTTCCCTCCAAAAAGTAGTATAATGAAGTGAAGTTTTCATTTCCACTAACAAACATGAAGGGTGTTCCTTGTTTTCCTAATGCTGATAAAACTGACCTATGGTAGAATTCCCTTCCAAATACATAAGGATGAGCACTTTTTACACGAAAATTGCGTTAAATCTGCCCGTTGTCTTGGAAATCTCACAAAATCCTTCCCATTTTGAAAATTTCTCCAAATAAGGCCAAACAACGCCTGATCACCCGGTATATTAAAACAAAATTGATGTCATTTTCATATTGTGTTATAGTGTTCTTCCCCAGAGAACTTTTGACAATATTGACTCCATGCAATAATACTTAGTGCTCCATTTATCTCTTCCCACACAAGGGAGGGAGAGGAGATGGATGAAGGGAGGGAGGGGAAGGATTAAGATAAGGGAAAGTAGGAGGATGATTGGAGGAGAGAGAATTACGATAAGGATGAGAAGAGGGAGGGGAAGAGAAGGATGAGGGGAGAGAAGGGGAGGAATAGGAGAGGGGGAGAGAGAATGGGAATAAGTATGATAGGGGGAGGAGTAGAAAGAGGGGAAGAAGAAATATGAAAGAAGGGAGAAGGAGGGAAGTGAAGAGGACGAATAGGAGAGGGGGGCAGGAGAATAATGAGGGGAAGAGAAAGATGAGGATTAGGGATGATGAAAGGTGGAAGAAGGAGGGGAATAAGAGAACGATGGGAGGAGGGAGGGAGAGGAAAGGGATGAGGGGGAGAGAAGAAAGAGCATGAGGGGAAGGAGGTTGAGGAGGAGGAGGAGAATGAGGATAAGGGGAGAGAGAAGGAGGAGGAGAATGAGGAAATGTAGGTTTAGGACAAGGAAGAGAGGTAGAAATAGGAGAGGGAAAACTGGAGAAAGGAGAAGAAGGGGAAGGAACAGGATGAGGTCTCGAAAATGTTCGCACTCTCGGAAAAGTTCAATTACCTATGACCCCTCGCCATCACAGGTTTATCTTTTAATCTTCTCGATTAGAAATGGAAATGTGTTTATCTCGAAGAGATTTCAGCATGCATTTGAAAGGCATGAAAATATGAAATGGAATCAGCAATATTAGGGATGTCTAGGCTGGAGTGTTCAATTTCGAATTATTTTCGATTGTTTTGAGAGTGGACAAAGGTGAAATACAATTTTGTGTTACCTTCCTAATAAAAGAGTTGTTATGAAAGCTAATCAAATTTCACCATTGTTTCGTATTTATATTGTATACCTATATCCTATATCTACGTAGGTATGTATGGGTGCTCGTGTTAAATCAAATTTTAATGAAATCCAAAGGTATTTTAGGCAAGTCCAATGGATTTGAAAATGACCACGAAACATGAGCGAAGCTTTGCCTTCCGAGGCACTCTCGGAAAAGTTCAATTATATTACCTATGACCCCTCGCCATCACAGGTTTATCTTTTCGATTAGAAATGAAAATGAGTTTATCTCGAAGAGATTTCAGCATGCATTTCAGAAAGGCATGAAAATATGAAATGGAATCAGCAATATTAGAGATGTCTAGGCTGGAGTGTTCAATTTCGAATTATTTTCGATTGTTTTGAGTGTGGACAAAGGTGAAATACAATTTTGTGTTACCTTCCTAATAAAAGAGTTGCTATGAAAGCTAATCAAATTCTACCATTGTTTCGTATGTATATTGTATACCTAATACCTATATCCTATATCTACGTAGGTGTGTATAGCTTCTCGTATTAAATTAAATTTTAATGAAATCCAAAGGTATTTTAGGCAAGTCAAATGGATTTGAAAATGACCACGAAACTTTGCCTTCCGAGGCAAATTTGGACATGATTTCTTATTGATTTGTAGAAATATTATTATGTATTAGAGATGAATGGTTGAAAATGCTAGTTCTGGAAGTTGGAATTCCTATATTTTGAAGCCAACCTCAGTGGTGAAGTGGCAAGCAAGGTGCACTTCGAATCTGGAGTTTGGTGGTTCGAGTCCATGTCAAGTCATAAAATTTAGCGTAGTGTAGGTATTAAGCAGGGAACGTTTTTGTGGCCAGCAGTTCTGCCACAGTTAAAATTCATTCCTTTCCAATGTTTTGAGGGTTGTATTATGTTCTACAGCACATTATCCCTGCTCGATGCTTTTACATAATATGGGAAACCTAAATGAGTTGACGAAAAGATGGGTATTGAAGTATTTGCCTTTACCATTATAATATGAACACGAGAAAGTGGGAAGGAGAAAGAAAGAGAGAGATAGAGAGAGAGAGGGAGAGAGAGAGAGAATTGTGTGGTACAGATAAGAGAGAAAATGAATAAATAAAATTACAATAAACCATGCAGAAAATCACTTTTCTTCGCGGGAGTTTCCCTTCCTCCCAATTTTCTCTCTCTCTTCTCTCTCTCTCTCTCTCTCTCTCCCTCTTATTCTCTCTTGCTCTTATCCTCTCTCCCGCTTTCTCTCCCTCTCTTTCTTCCTTTTATCTACTATTCTCATCCTCTCTCGGTATCTATGTTAATCTACTTTCTTTCCTCCTTCCTCTTTGTCGCTTTTCTCTCTTCCTTCCCCCCTCCTCCCTCCTTCTTTTCCGCCTCCCCCTTTTCTTCTATCATCCTCCTTTTCCTGGTCTTTCCTATCGTCTCTCTTCTTTTACTCCTTCTCTTTGTGTTTCCCTCCCTTCTCCTCTCCTGTCTCCTTCTTCTTTTCATGTCCTTTTCTTCTGTTATCCTCTTTTTCCTCTTTCAAACCCTGTCCCTCTCCTCCTCCTCCTTTTCTTTACCCCTTATTCCCTGCAAATCCCATCATCCTTCTTTCCTCTTCCCTTGCTCTCTTCTCTTCGTCCTAATGTTTACCTCCCTTCTCCTCTCCTGTCTCCTTCTTCTTTTCCTTTCCTGTTCTTCTATTATCCCCTTTTTCCTCTTTCAAACCCTGTCCCTCTCCTCCTCCTCCTCCTTTTCTTTACCCCTCATTCCCTGTAAATCCCATCATCCTTCTTTCCTCTTCCCTTGCTCTCTTCTCTTCGTCCTATTCCACCTCCTTCAATCCCCTCTCTGTATTCTCTTCCTCCTTCCCTGTCCTGTCCTCCTTCTTCTTTTTACTTTTCTTTTTCCATCATCCTCTTTTCTTCCTTGTTCTCAATTACTCTTCAAGTAGCATGTGGCGACATTATTTGTCTCTTGTAGCTCGCTTACGTTTGGAGTCATTTAGTACAATACTGTCGAGATGTAATACGTTTCTAACTTCTGTAGCAAGATAAGGTTTGAGACTAACAAAGTAGGGAATGTAGGGATTGGTTTGTGCTAGTGCTACCAAACCACCATAATGTTTTGGTCTTCATGGACACTTCATATAGTCTTCATCTTCAAGACAATTATCTAATTATCTGAAAGTAGAAATCTCAATATTTTCACTTTGTGGTATCTACCTACACTTCTGTTTGTTTTACCTATATTATTAAAGACTGCAAATTGTAGCAGGTAGATATTCGCTACATAGGTAATTTGAAGAAAAAAAAATCGTATTCCTTAAGACAATAATTTCACCTGAGCTCAATTATAATAGATTATCCGCCTTAATCTCTCTCTATTTTATTAGAAATTGAATTATTAATAAGAGAAGGTGTTGCTAATCAGTTAATCACTCAATAATCATCCTTATTTGTTTGAATATTTGTTTTTATGCCGAGAAAAACTCGCCTAGCTTTCTAGGTTGATTGGATGGATAAATAAATACCTATAAATTTAGGTACATACCTATATTATTTGTTTGATAATGATTAATGTTATTGATGGATAAACAGGTAAGGTTTGTACTACAAAAATACTGGACAGTAAATCCTATACCACCCACAGGTACAAAAAAGATTGAGTGAGCACATAAATAGTTTCGTAAAGAAAACTCGTAGAAAATTCACAGATGGGTAGGCACTTTCAAGCCTTTCACCTGTACGCGAGAAAAATGTTCGACCAAAACGAAAAAGTAACAATAAATTTCCTAGGAAGATAAAAGTGGAGGATACGAAGGGGAAGTGGAAATCTAGAAAATAAAACTATGCAGAATTCTTAGCCCTCTTTTCTCCTCCTCTTCCTCCTTCTTCTTCTTCTTCTTCCTTCTTCTTCTTCCTTCTTCTTCTTCCTTCTTCTTCTTCCTTCTTCTTCTTCTTCCTTCTTCTTCTTTCTTCTTCTTCCTTCTCCCTTCTTCGTCTTCCTTCTCCCTTCTTCTTCTTTTTCAGCCTTTTTTTTTCTCCATGGAGGTAATTTATATCCGGACTCGGGGCACGTCTTCTAGCAGAAAATGAAGCTCACAGGTGCTCCGACATGGCGGAAAAATATCTCCTTTCCTTCCTTCCTCTTCTTCTTCTTCTTCTTCTTCTTCTTCTTTTTCCTTCCTCTTCTTCTTCTTCCTTCTTCCTCCTTCTTCCTTCTTCTTCTTCCTTCTTCTTCTGCCTTCTTCCTTCTTCTTCTTTTTCTTTTTCTTCTTCTTTTTCAGCCTTTTTTTTCTCCACGGAGGTAATTTATATCCGGACTCGGGGCACGTCTTCTAGCAGAAAATGAAGCTCACAGGTGCTCCGACATGGCGGAAAAATATCTCCTTTTAAATTTGTTAAAACGAAAATTATTGCGGGCAAAAGTGTACTTTATAAGATGTGGCGAAGTTTAGATTACGGGGTGGGAAATCTTTTAGAATGGACATTCTATGGATGGATGAAGTTTTGTGAGAGGCAAGGAATTGGGGAAATCTGAAGGTAAAACTCGTACAAGACGGATACTGGAAAAAAACGGATTGGAATTTGATTTTAAATTCGTGTCAGATGAAAAGTAAAGTTCCTTACAAAGTGGTCTTGAGTATTGGCCCACTTACAAAGTGTGTACTGTATTGTGTAGGTACTTACGTATTATATCATTACTTCAAGTCAAGGCACATTTTTTTACATCCAGCTTTTTCCGGGAACGAAAAAGTTTGGTCAAATTTCTTTCCCGGTCACGATTCGAACCCAGCACCTTCAGGATGAAAATAAAAGAATCTCTCACGGATTGGAATTTGATTTTAAATTCGTGTCAGATGAAAAGTTCCTTACAAAGTGGTCTTGAGTATTGGCCCACTTACAAAGTGTGTACTGTATAGGTACTTACGTATTATATCATTACTTCAAGTCGAGGCACATTTTTTTTACATCCAGCTTTTTCAGGGAACGAAAAAGTTTGGTAAAATTTCTTTCCCGGTCACGATTCGAACCCAGCACCTTCAGGATGAAAATAAATGAATCTCTGGGCTCCAGTTGTTGATTGTTGATCCACCCTTTAACATAGGGGGTACCAACTATTTTTTCCATTTACACGAGAGAGGAGCTACAGACGGATTTTCCCACCATATGTTTTCATTTGTCTGGCTGCTGGAACGTACAATAACAAGCCATGTTTTATGCTCCTTTATTTCCTTTGTTCTCATCATGTCTATTAGGGACGTCTTGGAAAATATCTTGTTACCTTTGTAAAGGTTTAAACGTTGGCAAGGTTTAGGAATCTTTTTTCAGCTTTATAAACCTACGAATAGTCGAGTAGGGAGAACAAAACAAAGTAGCCCTTGAAAGCGCCGAAGTATTTCAGGGGGGGAAATTAGGCTTTCGATATGGATTGAAAATCCTTGAGGTTTTATGTACCTTGTACCTACCTTGGGCAAATCAGGCCAGATTTATCCTTCCCAAATACCTATCCCTAAACTCGAAATTCCTCAAATTCTTCAGTTTTTTAACCGACTCACATTTATGAGTTTATTTATCTTTTAACTTTACCCACAGTATATACCTGTATATTTATACATTCGCATATTATTTACATTAGATTGTACGTACGTATACCTAAAGTAGGTATAGGTACATACATATGTGGAAAACAAAACCTCTTCTCTGTGTATAGCTTCTCAGATACCTATTTATAAATATAGGTAGATAGATACAAAACATTACTTTGTGAGAGGTAGGAAAGAGACATGTCCCTTTCAACAATTTCACATCCAGGTTTAAATCAAAAGGTAAAATTTAGGCTAACGCTCGAGTAAATTTCAAACTGGAATCTGGAAGGAATTCAATACTCCAGGCGAAATACGTGGGAAAGATAGCTTTTTACATACAACCACAGTTTTTCCTTGTAAAACTCACTGAGTCTGATCGGACACGAGCACACGAGTCGTAATTGTTTCTTAGGAGATAAAATCAAGATCCATTCACTCACTGATCGCTCTATCTCCAGAATCTGGTTATTAGAATACCTACAGCGCCATAGAGTCTGACCTGGAACTAGAATATGGACAGTGGCGTAGCGTCCATATAAGGCGTGTATGGCGGCCATACACTCGAAATTTCACTCAAATACCCTTAAATATTGACTTTAAATAGTAAATTGGGAAAGTAGAGACACCGAAAGTTCTGCATTTATTAGCTTTTGAGAGCGAGATCGAATAAAGTTTGAAATTGGGTGTAGAAATGATAAATAGTAGGTATTTGAATAATTGTAGTTATGGAGTAAAAAAAAAAGTCCTTTATTATGGAAAAGAAAACATATGTAGGTCCCTGAGGGTTTTTTTTCCAAAAGATAAAGGTAATATTACACAGGAATTCCGACATTATACGTATGGTACGTATTCGAGTTAAAGGTGTCCGAAAACGTTGACTTTTAGGGAGGAAAAGACAGGAAAGGATGGAGGTTTCTATACAGAGACATTTTGTTTCATTTGGATTTGAAAAGCTCCAAGGTTCTGCTACAACTCAGGATATGAGATACAAAAGATTGGGGTGGTTAAAGCATGCACCGTAATTTTATTGTTATTTTTGTATTGTGATTTCATTTCTACACTATGTGTTCGGTTGTAAACTTTCAGCAAAATTTGGACACGTTCCCAGGCTTTGATTCGAATGTAAATTGGGAAAGTAGAGGACACGGAAAGTTCTGCATTTATTAGCTTTTGAGAGCGAGATCGAAAAAAGTTTGAAATTGGGTGTAGAAATGATAAATATGTAGTAGGTATTTGAATTCTAGTTGTAGCAGTAAAAAAAAGTCCCTTATTATGGAAAAGAAAACCTATGTAGGTCCCTGAGGGTTTTTTCCAAAAGATAAAGGTAAGATTACACAGGAATATCTGTCCACGCTACACCAAATACATCCATACTCCATTTGCTGTCCACTACCTAACCTTCTTGTATTAAAGCTGTCTGTTTGTTTTCAACTGACATTGACAGTCCATTTCAAACTAAACGTGACGCCAAATTTTGCTGAAACAGGCCCAATCGTTCAGCAAACTCTCCTCCTACACCCCCTTTCTTCAGCGAAAAATTAACTTTCCTCTCACATAATTTACTACGGACACATCATCACACAACCAGACGACATTTCCAAAACGACGCAATGGGGAGAGAGTAAATCGTAAAAGAAGAATGTCATAAATTCGTATATTTTAGTGAGTAATGATTTTTAGGGCATATTTTCGTCAAAGTTGGAGTTCATATTATCTTTCCTTGCTGACATCAACACAAAGGTCATAAAACCTATCGTTCTTTCGCCCCACCATGGGGAGAGGAAAGCACATACCGAGTTGATTTTCATTTCAGATAGTAAAGGCCGGAGCAAATAAAATTATGCTCGTAAATTCGACGGAGTTTAGATCGGCGATAACTGGAATTTACATGCAGACCATTTCGGGACGTTTAAATCGTAATGTTTTATTATGATTTTGCAAATGAAACGGAAAAAAAAACTTTATTTCCTCCCCAAACTGCCAAAACCAAGAACTGCATGGGGTGAACAAACTTCACAGTCTGTCTAGGAATTTGTTTGAAAAACCTATAAATGTATCAGACATTTCGAGACGTTTAAATCGTAATGTTTTATTATGATTTTGCAAATGAAACGGAAAAAAAAACTTTATTTCCTCCCCAATCTCCCAAAACCAAGAACTGCATGGGGTGAACAAACTTCACAGTCTGTCCAGGAATTTGTTTGAAAAACCTATAAATGTATCAGACATTCGGACAATCTGGCTCCCTTATTAGTTACTTCTTTAGTTTCGCCATTTAGAAACATAACTGGTCCACTGGTCCATATCCATAACTGATAGGGGTGTTCCTTTTCCATTGTTCCTGAAATTAGAACTTTTGCAAAAACACGATATGAAAGCGATACGAAATTCTAAAATAATAACTCACTAACTGAGAAGTCTGAGAACATGATTGTGCTCAAATGTTCGGTATTTCGAATGATGAAGAAAATTTAAAAAAATATCGATTCTTTAGTAAATGTTGATTTTCCCCAGGACATAAAATTCAATATGTTAAGTCCAACCCTGTTCATATTGGTCTGTTATTGACGACCCCTCTTTAAGTTCTCCCCCATTATTGTCGCGTCACTTTACCAAAGAGTATTTCGAATGATGAAGAAATTTTTTTAAAAAAATATCGATTCTTTAGTAAATGTTGATTTTCCCCAGGACATAAAATTCAATGTGTTAAGTCCAACCCTGTTCATATTGGTCTGTTATTGACGACCCCTCTTTAAGTTCTCCCCCATTATTGTCGCGTCACTTTACCAAAGGCTTTTCAAAATCATTTACGCAGTTTCAGCTTTTAAGTTCTTTACAACGGAAAACGGTGCGTAGATGGCGAAAGTTTTACGACCCGGTTTTTTACGGTTTGAAACGTTTTATTGGCATTTCAACACATCACTATGTTTTAATGATGTACAGGGGGGGAGATTGTTAATATGAAGCATCGAATCGTTTTATCGTTTTCTTGCCTTCAAACACTAAACATGCGTTGCGTTATCAAACGCATGTACAGGCTGTAAAAAAATTCATAGGCCATATTGTTTTATTTTAAAACTTATAGCTTCTAATTTTAATACAAACCTAATAGTATACGCGTTTGCGACAGCTGATGACCGTCTATCGTCCGCGTTTGTAAAAATGTTCACAATTTTTGCACCACATTGCACTGATATGCATGAAACTTAATTTTTTGTCAGTCGTACCTATAGGTATACATCCCAATCTTACCTGGGGCGAAGAAAATACTTCATTTGCCTACCTTAACCCTACTAGCTCCAAGGCAGAGCGTTGAACCCGTAATCCCGGGTGTAGAAAGCTTTGCTTACACAAATTAATACTTCTTTTCCCTACCTATCTACCTCGATCCTTAAGCTGATGACCGTCTATCGTCCGCGTTTGTAAAAATGTTCACAATTTTCGCACCACATTGCACTGATATGCATGAAACTTTGTTTTTTTGTCAGTCGTACCTATAGGTAAGTACATCCTAATCTTACCTGGGGCGAAGAAAATACTTCATTTACCTACCTTAGCCCTACTAGCTCCAAGGTAGAGCGTTGAACCCGTAATCCCGGGTGTAGAAAGCTTTGCTTACACAAATGAATACTTCTTTTCCCTACCTATCTACCGTCCTTGATCCTTACAAAGTAAACCCTCTACTCTCCTCCCTATAGGCAAGGAAAGTAAAAATAAAGAGAACACACTTACTACCTGCCTAAATGAAATCACATATTATACGTAGGTACTAATGTTCGACATGCGACTTAGTTTCCGACACCCACTAGAATTCATTCCAGCTTCGGGCTTCTCACATCCACCTGATATGTGGCAAGAGCAAGAGTATCTCCAGAAAAAAAAAAAAAAAAAAAAAAAAAACTCCCTCCTCTTTTCCACATCTCCCTCCCCTCTCTTCTTCTTCATTTTCTCCTCTCGCTCTGTGCTTTATTTATCGTTTGCCATAAATCAACATTTAAAGTTTAGCGCAAAGGAGAGAACGGATAGGAGAGATAAAAGGAGGGGAAGAGAGAGAATGAGGGGAAACTGAGGGAGGGGCAGGACAAAAGCTTGAGGTTTGAGTTACATTTATATTCAATTATCCTTCACGCAGCTAACGACTTTAGGTACCTACAGGGTGTTGCCAATATTCATGTACCCACAAACTTACATATCTTGAGTACTTTCCGAATATGTGTAGTTGAGGGACCCCTTGTATGCCGGAGGCCTTGGTTCGGACCTCGATGATTGAGCCATTATAAACTTTTGAATTTTAAATACCTAAGTAAAATAAAAATAATAATAATAATAAAATAATAGAGAAAAATAAAAAGAAAGGTTTGCAAATATGAAGTACAAAATGTCAAGGTCGCAATGTCAAACACAACTTCATAATCGTTTAAACTGTTTATTGTTTATACGTCAAGAAAACGACTTCAAACTACAAAGATTCCTCCCTGCCACCAAACACCTTACCCATGTATGTACCTACATCCCTACTTACTGACCGACCTACCTAACACCTTCTTTCCAATTTCCGCTTTCTTTTTTCAATCACTCGCAAAGGACGTATCGACTTATTGACGGCAAAGGCTAAGTGTGTGGTTTACAATCCAGGTACGTGCTGGAAATACAAACAAACCAGGTGACAGTATCTTCGTATTTCCACAATGATTCAAGTCGGAGAGTAAGCTTCCTGTATTTCTTCTGAATTACATTTACATTTACATAGAATTTATTGTAGGCAATGCTTACTAGGCATGTTTGAGATTTCAAGAAAATTCCGATACAAAAGAATTGTAAGTACTCATTACATTATAATTATGTAGTAGTAGTAGTAGTAGTAGTAGTAGTAGTAGAAGAAGAAGAAGAAGAAGAAGAAGAAGAAGAAGAAGAAAAAAAACAATGAAAAAGAGTTCCCATTCCTAGGTGTCATGTGTCATGTATTTAGACCCCCAAAACGTCAACCGACACTTAAACCTTGGACTAGTACCCCCAATAAATAGGCGGTAAGGCTCGGGGTGAGCCTTGGCCTCTTCAACAATGTAGAAATAGAAATATGACTCCCAAATTCGTCAACTATACGTCCCCCATTACATATCCCCATGAAACTGATGTGAACAAATTGCATGTGTGTCATATACCTAGTCCAATCAATAAAGTTCAGTCATGTAGGACAGGGAAAAAATGAACTGGAAGAAATGGGCAAAGGCAACAACCTAGAAGAAACGGGGACAGAAGCAGAAGAAGAAGAAGAAGCAGAAGAAGCAGAAGAAGAAGAAGAAGGAGAAGAAGGAGAAGAAGAAGTGGGAAATATAGAAACTGGAACGACGAAGAAGAAAATGGAGGAAGTGTGGAAAAGATGTGATTTATTGATGTCAAACTAAAAAAAAAAAAGTTGAGAAAGGGTTAATGGATAAAAAAACAACCAATATTGATACAGAGCGGCAATTGGGATGAATAACAAATGAGCTCTGAAAATCTCATTCTCCTTAAAATGCCATCTAGGTTGATTTTTCTTCTCATCCCCCCGACTGAAAATTGTATTAGGGACGGGAGCCTAAAGACAGGACGGTGTTGGAGAATTTAGGCCACCCTTCCTATGAGAGAATTCTGTCCCCTCAATCCTACCTGTGAAAGAAAGTTCGAGTTCTTTGCCTACATTAGGAAAATGTAAAGCAAACACAGTCCCTAAAGTAGATTTGTTGGAATGTCATTTGACACTTCTGATTTGACACCTTACCCTGTTAAAATTTCCCGATATTTATACAACATCAGGCTTTTCTTCACCACCTAATGGAAGTCCCCATTCTTTAGGCTATCTACCCTATGACAGATTTGTGTGAATAGAACACTGTATCTTGCGGCAGCTACACCAGAAATCGAAGGAGGGAGAAAATAGTGGGAGGAAAATGTATGGAAGGAGGGGGAAAATTGGGAGATGGGGCGAGGGAGGAGAAAAAAAGGGAGATAGAGGAAGAAACAGAAGGGTGATGTTTCGACAGAAATCTCTCTCTCTCTCTCTCTAAATTTCCCGATATTTATTCAACATCAGGCTTTTCTTCACCACCTAATGGAAGTCCCCATTCTTCAGGCTATCTACCCTATGACAGATTTGTGTGAATAGAACACTGTATCTTGCGGCAGCTACACCAGAAATTGAAGGCGGGAGAAAATAGTGGGAGGAAAATGTATGGAAGGAGGGGGAAAATTGAGAGATGGGGCGAGGGAGGAGAAAAAAAGGGAGATAGAGGAAGAAACAGAAGGGTGATGTTTCGACAGAAATCTCTCTCTCTCTCTCTCTCTCTCTCTGATGGAACTTTATACTCAAATATAATTCATCATGCTATTGACATCTCTCCCTCCTCTTTTCCACATAATCATAGGCCATATTGTTGTATTTTAAAACTTATAGCTTCTAATTTTAATACATACCTAATAGTATACGCGTTTGTGACAGCTGATGACCGTCTATCGTCCGCGTTTGTAAAAATGTTCACAATTTTCGCACCACATTGCACTGATATGCATGAAACTTTGTTTTTTTGTCAGTCGTACCTATAGGTAAGTACATCCTAATCTTACCTGGGGCGTGAAACTTAATTTTTTGTCAGTCGTACCTATAGGTAAGTACATCCTAATCTTACCTGGGGCGAAGAAAATACTTCATTTACCTACGTTAGCCCTACTAGCTCCAAGGCAGAGCGTTGAACCCGTAACCCCGGGTGTAGAAAGCTTTGTTTACACAAATTAATACTTCTTTTCCCTACCACACTACCGTCCTTGATCCTTACAAAGTAAACCCTCTACTCTCCTCCCTATAGGCAAGGAAAGTAAAAATAAAGGGAATCTGCCTAAATGAAATCACAAATATTGATGGAACTTTATACTCAAATATAATTCATCATGCTATTGACATCTCTCCCTCCTCCTTCCCACATCTCCCTCCCCTCTCTTCTTCCTCATTTTCTCCTCTCGCTCTGTGCTTTATTTATCGTTCGCCATAAATCAACATTTAAAGTTTAGCGCAAAGGAGAGAACGGATAGGAGAGATAAAAGGAGGGGAAGAGAGGAGAGGGAATGAGGGGAAACTGAGGGAGGGGCAGGACAAAAGCTTGAGGTTTGAGTTACATTTATATTCAATTATCCTTCACGCAGCTAACGACTTTAGGCACCTATACAGGGTGTTACCAATATTCATGTACCCACAAACTTACATATCTTGAGTACTTTCCGAATATGTGTAGTTGAGGGACCTTTTATGCCGGAGGCCTTGGTTCGGACCTCGATGATTGAGCCATTATAAACTTTTGAATTTTAAATACCTAAGTAAAATAAAAATAATAATTTTCGTGTCAGATCAAAAGTTCCTCACAAAGTGGTCTTGAGTATTGGTCCACTTACAAAGTGTGTACTGTATTGTGTAGGTTCTTACGTATTATATCATTACTTCAAGTCAAGGCACATTTTTTTACATCCAGCTTTTTCCGGGAACGAAAAAGTTTGGTCAAATTTCTTTCCCGGTCACGATTCGAACCCAGCACCTTCAGGATGAAAATAAAAGAATCTCTCGGCTCCAGTTGTTGATTGTTGATCCACCCTTTAACATAGGGGGTACCAACAATTTTTTCCATTTACACGAGAGAGGAGCTACAGACGGATTTTCCCACCATATGTTTTCATTTGTCTGGCTGCTGGAAAGTACAATAACAAGAATCTCTCGGCTCCAGTTGTTGATTGTTGATCCACCCTTTAACATAGGGGGTACCAACAATTTTTTTCCATTTACACGAGAGAGGAGCTACAGACGGATTTTCCCACCATATGTTTTCATTTGTCTGGCTGCTGGAAAGTACAATAACAAGCCATGTTTTATGCTCCTTTATTTCCTTTGTTCTCATCATGTCTATTAGGGACGTCTTGGAAAATATCTTGTTACCCCTGCAGATACAGAGTCTACCCGGCTAAATATTGCACCAATTGTTTGGTTTCGTTTAGCTTAAGCGGTTATGTCAGCCACTCACGCTAAGAAAGTCTGTCAGACGCGGTCGGAACGTGTGTGGTGGGAAAAGTTTCAGACCCAGGTCTATCAGACGGTCTGAGGATGAATGGCTAGCATTAGAAGCTGGGATTGTGATAATGTACCTAGACCTATAATAGGAGAACATTTTACAAAACAGAAAAACAGGGATCCTCTTATAAGCAGATAAAATATTAAAGCTCCTTAAAAACTTATGACCACTCTGGTTAGCAAAAGTACAACCTTCCTTTGATGGTTGTGGTAAAAGGATACCTAAAATAGACACTTATTCAGGCGGTGTACCATAAAATACAAGGAAAGTACTGAAATATTATACAAACGCGCCTACCCATTTGTCCCTAAGATAAAAGAAATTTCGGGGATCAATATTAGGAGCAATATAAATTTGTATAGAGAATATGATACACCTAACACACCTTTTTCAAGTTACCCGTAATATAATAGCAAACATAAAGCCAGAAATTCACGAGTTTGTGTGATGGGGGTCTTGAGCGTATTTTATGAGGCATAAAGTACCCCAACGTATTTCATACCCAAGTAGGTGTAGGTATTACTTATTTTTAATTTCTAGGAGGAGAAAAAAAGTTTAAAACCGAGTGATGTAAGAAAATACGAAACAGGTAAAATAGACAGTTGAAACTCCACCAAATCGCAGTTTCCATTTGCCCGAAAACAAAATAGTTCAAAAGTTCCCTCTCGCTCTGAAGAATGTAAATTTCGAACGAAAAAAAGTTTGGTACCTAGGTACTTCCAAGTTAAAGGGTAGAAGATAGACGTATGTATCTATCTATTTGAATTTAGTATTCGAAACTTTCCAGTTTCGACTTCAAAAGAAAATGTTCTTCGATGTTGACTTTTGAAAAATTCATCTGCATAATGATCTCCTCCTCCTACCCTTCCTACAAATTCAGACAGTCAGGGATTCTAAACGTAGGGTATGTAAAATTGAACCGCATAGTTAGGGTGTGTTTATGAACAGGGCTGAGATGAGCTCGGACGACGTGAGATAGCTGTCCCGGCGGCAATTTTTAAAATTCATTTTATATTTATTTTTGTTTGCTTTGTAATTTGCTTGTTTTTAATAGCTAATATAAATGAAAAGTATAATATAAACGTGCAAACTAAAGATAAAAAGTAAAAAATGAATTCAGATTGTACAAGTTGCAGAAAAAAAAATCAAAAATTCAAATTTCCCGCCAACTTTACACGCAAAAAGGCATAAACACAGCCTGATACTCTGCCCTGCTAAAAAAGAGGGCAGTAAGTCCAAAATTTGACATTTTGAGTTATATATCTATACCCACGTATTTTTATGCGTAGAATTCAAAAAACGCATCAAAAACAGTCTACGAAAAAAAACAACGAAGATACAAGGAGCACAGACAAGGAAGAAGGCAGTATATCCCAAAATTATCTCTGCCATGCTAAAGAGCAAAGCAGTAAGCGCCAGACATTAAGAGACATTAAGAGAGAAAGCAGTATATCCATGGATATACTGCCTTCTTATTTACTATGAAGTTTTCTAGTAAATAAGAAGGCAGCATATCCAATGATGTATTGCGTTCTTGCTTTGTGAGTACCACAGTTTTCTTAATTTACCTCTTTTCCACTTTATTTTTCAGAATTTTAGCATCAATTAATGATAAAATATGAACTTTTAAACCTAAATTCAAGAGAAAAATTTGCAAATGACACAAATTTCGGCACAGGTCTCAGAAATGACTGCCAAAAACTTCAATGACGTTTCCTGAAAAGTTAGGAATTTGGATATACTGCCTTTTCATTAAGGAGGGCAGTAAT
>NW_007378515.1:88407-115907 GCF_000475195.1 Diaphorina citri
ACAGGCCTTTGTTCAATCCGACAAGATTGGCAGGCCATCGCCCAGGACAGACAAGAATGGAGAAGGCTGGTGGGGGAGGTCAAGGACCCACGCGGTCTGTGAAGACCCTGGAGTAACAGTAACAGGCCTTTGTTCAGGTATTCAGGTAATTATTTACAAAATCAGCCGCTATGTGGCCGCCTTTATGCTTATTTTCCATGGGAAATCTCTGAGATTCCCTGCTGCTATGTGCTATGCTCTTTCTAATCTTCGTATGCGCATGCAAAGGTTCCGCGAAAACCCCCGTGTAATGGATATTTCAGTTTGTCTTTTCCTTCTTCTACTCTACTTAATTTGTACATCTCCTCGTCTTTTGTTTCGCTTTATTTTTTATGACAGGAAAAGCGCCATAAAGATGCGGAACTTTGGAATATGAAGCGGAACCTTGGAATATGAATCAAGTCATCTCGTGAATATAGAAGCACATTAACTTGCTGTCTTGCAGCATTTTAGGTAGCAGACTCCTGTATTTTTTCATATACCTATGCTGGTAGGTTGCATATTTTTGTCCTGTCTAGCCACCAGTCTCGTTTTCCAGTCGACCTGCAAACAGGGCTTGTGCTGTTTAAGTCCTAATCTGAATTACATTTACATTTACATAGAATTTATTGTAGGCAATGCTTACTAGGCATGTTTGAGATTTCAAGAAAATTCCGATACAAAAGAATTGTAAGTACTCATTACATTATAATTATGTAGTAGTAGTAGTAGTAGTAGTAGTAGTAGTAGAAGAAGAAGAAGAAGAAGAAGAAGAAGAAGAAGAAGAAAAAAAACAATGAAAAAGAGTTCCCATTCCTAGGTGTCATGTGTCATGTATTTAGACCCCCAAAACGTCAACCGACACTTAAACCTTGGACTAGTACCCCCAATAAATAGGCGGTAAGGCTCGGGGTGAGCCTTGGCCTCTTCAACAATGTAGAAATAGAAATATGACTCCGAAATTCGTCAACTATACGTCCCCCATTACATATCCCCATGAAACGGATGTGAACAAATTGCATGTGTGTCATATACCTAGTCCAATCAATAAAGGTCAGTCATGTAGGACAGGGAAAAAATGAACTGGAAGAAATGGGCAAAGGCAACAACCTAGAAGAAACGGGGACAGAAGAAGAAGCAGAAGAAGAAGAAGAAGAAGAAGGAGGAGAAGAAGAAGTGGGAAATATAGAAACTGGAACGACGAAGAAGAAAATGGAGGAAGTGCGGAAAAGATGTGATTTATTGATGTCAAACTAAAAAAAAAAAAGTTGAGAAAGGGTTAATGGATAAAAAAACAACCAATATTGATACAGAGCGGCAATTGGGATGAATAACAAATGAGCTCTGAAAATCTCATTCTCCTTAAAATGCCATCTAGGTTGATTTTTCTTCTCATCCCCCCGACTAGTTGAGAAAGGGTTAATGGATAAAAAAACAACCAATATTGATACAGAGCGACAATTGGGATGAATAACAAATGAGCTCTGAAAATCTCATTCTCCTTAAAATGCCATCTAGGTTGATTTTTCTTCTCATCCCCCCGACTGAAAATTGTATTAGGGACGGGAGCCTAAAGACAGGACGGTGTTGGAGAATTTAGGACACCCTTCCTATGAGAGAATTCTGTCCCCTCAATCCTACCTGTGAAAGAAAGTTCGAGTTCTTTGCCTTACATTAGGAAAATGTAAAGCAAACACAGTCCCTAAAGTGGATTTGTTGGAATGTCATTTGACACTTCTGATTTGACACCTTACCCTGTTAAAATTTCCCGATATTTATTCAACATCAGGCTTTTCTTCACCACCTAATGGAAGTCCCCATTCTTCAGGCTATCTACCCTATGACAGATACCTACATTACGAAAATGTATAGCAAACACAGTCCCTAAAGTGGATTTGTTGGAATGTCATTTGACACTTCTGATTTGACACCTTACCCTGTTAAAATTTCCCGATATTCGCTCAAAATTTGATCGGACTGCATTTCTGAAACGTTGAAGGGGTCCTAAAATGCTCCCCTATGTACATATGTGGCCCGTGAAGTACCTCACAATGTAGCATGTGGCCCGCATACACATGGAAGTTGGAAACCCCTGGCCTATCGAATGTGGTTTTATGTCCCGGAGAGTCATTTTCTAAAGAAGTAACTGATTACTTAGGTCCGCATTGTATATATAGGAGTTAGAGTGTCCGCAAATTCCTAACATACGCAGGCAGTTGGTCTAACAAGATATCAATAAAACTTGGTAGATTGTTCATAAATTCATAATGCATACCTAATTCACAATATATTCTGATCTGGCTGGGCAGGGCACTATTACGCTGTGTAAAATTTCTGTAAAACATAATGAGTAACCTGGGAAACTGGGAAAACTCTGCGATTAATCGTTTCATCTGCTCCTCAGATCCGAAAAAAAGTTCCTAAAAATGTGTAGCTACATATTATATAGATATACTCAATGCTACAGATATACTACATGGCTACATAGATAACACCAGAGAAACATTTCATGGTTCACTGACAGCGGAAAATACTCGTAGAACCAGGGAGATGGGTAACTGTTATACGAAGAACGAACTGTGAAATTGATTGAATCACATTCCCAACATAATGGAAAAACTCTCCAAACAAGTGAAAAAAAAAAAAGAAGAGAAAAATGCAAACATCATCCTCTGGACTAAAGGAGGAGATGAAAAAACAACAAACTATGTTACGAATGCATACTGAAGAGAAAAATGCAAACATCATCCTCTGTGACTAAAGGAGGAGATGAAAAAAAAAACAACAAACTATGTTACGAATGCATACAAGAGACTATCCCGAAAGCGCATACAGGGAGCTCAATGCTACAGCTGTACTCAATGTAGATATATATATATATATGTATAGATATACTCAATGCTACAGATATACTACATGGCTACATAGATAACACCAGAGAAACATTTCATGGTTCACTTGCCAAAGTATTTCAGGAGGGAAATTAGGCTTTCGATATGGATTGGAAATCCTTGGGGTTTTATGTACCTTGTACCTACCGTGGGCAAATCAGGCCAGATTTATCCTTCCCAAATACCTATCCCTAAACTCGAAATTCCTCAAATTCTTCAGTTTTTCAACCGACTCACATTTTTGAGTTTATTTATCCTTTAACTTTACCCACAGTATATACCTAACTGTATATTTATACATTTGCATGTTCTTTACATTAGATTGTATACCTAAAGTAGGTATAGGTACATACATATGTGGAAAACAAAACCTCTTCTCTGTGTATAGCTTCCTCAGATACCTATTTATAAATATAGGTAGATAGATACAAAACATTACTTTGTGAGAGGGGGAAAAAAAGACAAAACAAAAGTTTAAACAAAAAACCCTTTCAACAATTTCACATCCAGGTTTAAATCAAAAGGTAAAATTTAGGCTAACGCTCGAGTAAATTTCAAACTGGAATCTGGAAGGAAAATACGAAAATATTTTCCGAAAGTTCCTAGTGGAAAATTTAAAACAAGGAAAACACAAAAAACAGAGCATAAATAAAACTTGTACGAATTTTCTTTTTCGAGTGGTGTGCCCTTATTTTCTTGTATTCATAATTTTGTTTTGCTAAGATATTAGTTTAGATTTATTTAGTCATTGTTTAGACACCAGGTGTGAGCTGCGGAAATTTTACCAACTTTTGCGACAGTGTATGCCTGAAAGTAGGAATAAATAACTGTGAGTGCTTCATTCTCGTACCTAGAAAAATGTGCCCTGGTAACCGAATTTTCAATGAAAAAATAACTGAATTAAATAAGTTTGTGGTCAATTTGTCTTACTTTGCAGTAAAGTACATCTTGTATCTGCCTGCAAAATGCCCATGGGTAGAACTTGCCTTTTTCAAGCCGAAAGTTTGTACTTTTTGTAGGACATCCAATGTATTCAATAAATTCATACCCAGCAGCATTTACCTAATCTTTCTCGAAATCATCTTCTCGTATGCTCCCCATCTCCCGACAAAATGAAATAAGTTTGTGGTCAATTTGTCTTACTTTGGAGTAAAGTACATCTTGTATCTGCCTGCAAAATGCCCATGGGTAGAACTTGGCTTTTTCAAGCCGAAAGTTTGTACTTTTTGTAGGACATCCAATGTATTCAATAAATTTATACCCAGCAGCATTTACCTAATCTTTCTCGAAATCATCTTCTCGTATGGTCCCCATCTCCCGACAAAATCTGACATCTCAATCCCCCCCCCCCCCACCCCTGAAGGAGCTAGAACCCATGACAAGACATATAACATTCTTATAATCGTGTCCCATAAAATTTTATTGAAAAGAAAAATATACGCTCAAGAAAATCTTCAAGACAGGACGTTGTACTTTATTGCACAGATATAATCCATGTGCTCTAATGTATTGTTTCAGTAGGTTATATGTATAAAGACATATAACATTCTTATAATCGTGTCCCATAAAATTTTATTGAAAAGAAAAATATACGTTTAAGAAAATCTTCAAGACAGGACGTTGTACTTTATTGCACAGATATAATCCATGTGCTCTAATGTATTGTTTCAGTAGGTTATATGTATTGGGAGGATCTTCATTTCTACCGAGATTAATTTTCAAGAAATGAAAATATCTCAAAAACAATAAGCAAAACGAAATTTTGAAATTAGCAAACTTTTCTCCGAAAAAAAGAAATAATAAAAGAATAATATTTTCTCTCTTTTGCCTAATTGAATTCATGATTCAGTGACATTTTTTTTTTTTTTTTTTTTTTTTTTTTTTATTGTTAGCACATGCTGCACATGCTACGCAGAAATCTTTCACCGGCTTATCTTGAGCTTTATATTCTGTATCGGCATTGTTGCTGTCGTACCTATATTCTGTATTTTGTAGTATTCTACAGAATCGTTTAGTCTGTATTCAATACAAGCTATAGTCACATATGCAAGGAATATTGAAAATATTCATAGAATAACAACTTTGTCACTTCTTCGGAAGGAATGACAAAGTTGCTCTTCCGAAGATTCATCCAAAAACGCCATCACCAGAAGCTACTGCACTACAGTTTCAGAATCTTTTCGACGACCAAAGGCAATACCCTGGAAAGGATTACATCGGCCATCACTTTTGTAATGGGTTCTTACACATGGAATTGAGTTTCAGGGCAAATGCTTACTCCAAACTTGGATGATGAAGTATTTATGAGTCTAGGACCGATGGCGTTGCTTAAGAATAGTTATTATGCAGCCCTTAGATGCAAAAGTTAGTCTTCTAGTTCTGTATGACTATGTTTGCTGACCATTCTGACGGCAAATGCAAGTAACTAAGACTCTTTTGAATCATAAAAGTACAACAATATTACCCACAGACTATAATTAAGTAAATTACAGGCCTTTGTTCAGGTATTCAGGTAATTCATTACAAAATCAGCCGCTATGTGGCCGCCTTAATGCTTATTTTCCATGGGAAATCTCTGAGATTCCCTGCTGCTATGTGCTATCACAGGCCTTTGTTCAATCCGACAAGATTGGCAGGCCATCGCCCAGGACAGACAAGAATGGAGAAGGCTGGTGGGGGAGGTCAAGGACCCTCGCGGTCTGTGAAGACCCTGAAGTAACAGTAACAGGCCTTTGTTCAGGTATTCAGGGAATTCATTACAAAATCAGCCGCTATGTGGCCGCCTTAATGCTTATTTTCCATGGGAAATCTCTGAGATTCCCTGCTGCTATGTGCTATGCTCTTTCTAATCTTCGTATGCATGCAAAGGTTCCGCGAAAACCCCCGTGTAATGGATATTTCAGTTTGTCTTTTCCTTCTTCTACTCTACTTAATTTGTACATCTCCTCGTCTTTTGTTTCGCTTTATTTTTTATGACAGGAAAAGCGCCATAAAGATGCGGAACTTTGGAATATGAAGCGGAACCTTGGAATATGAATCAAGTCATCTCGTGAATATAGAAGCACATTAACTTGCTGTCTTGCAGCATTTTGGGTAGCAGACTCCTGTATTTTATCAGATACCTATGCTGGTAGGTTGCATATTTTTGTCCTGTCTAGCCACCAGTCTCGTTTTCCAGTCAGGTAGCAGACTCCTGTATTTTTTCATATACCTATGCTGGTAGGTTGCATATTTTTGTCCTGTCTAGCCACCAGTCTCGTTTTCCAGTCGACCTGCAAACAGGGCTTCTGCTGTTTAAGTCCTAATCTGAATTTATTGTAGGCAATGCCTACTAGGCATCATGTTTGAAATTTCAAGAAAATTCCGATACGAAAGAATTGTAGGTACTCATTACATTATAATTATGTATGTAGAAAAAAAAACAATGAAAAAGAGTTCCCATTCCTAGGTGTCATGTATCATGTATTTAGACCCCCAAAACGTCAACCGACACTTAAACCTTGGACTAGTACCCCCAATGAATAGGCGGTAAGGCTCGGGGTGAGCCTTGGCCTCTTCAACACTGTAGAAATAGAAATATGACTCCCAAATTCGTCAACTATACGTCCCCCGTTACATATCCCCATGAAACTGATGTGAACAAATTGCATGTGTGTCATATACCTAGTCCAATCAATAAAGTTCAGTCATGTAGGACAGGGAAAAAATGAACTGGAAGAAATGGGCAAAGGCAACAACCTAGAAGAAACGGGGACAGAAGCAGAAGAAGAAGAAGAAGAAGAAGAAGAAGTGGGAAATATACGAAACTGGAACGACGAAGAAGAAAATGGAGGAAGTGTGGAAAAGATGCAGAAGAAGCAGAAGAAGAAGAAGAAGGAGAAGAAGGAGAAGAAGAAGTGGGAAATATAGAAACTGGAACGACGAAGAAGAAAATGGAGGAAGTGCGGAAAAGATGTGATTTATTGATGTCATGGTAAGAAGTTTGTGTATCATGATCGGCCTGATATTATTATGTTCTGGGCTTAAAAATGTCTCCAAAAAGTTTCACAGGTAAGTTTAGTTTAGACGCCAGAAATTGTTCAGTGGAGACGCCAGAATTACTCCCTATTGATAGTTACCTCTTCTAAAACGGATACCTATCAATAGGATCACGGGTATTGCGTCCACCAGAACCATTTTTAAACCCTGTATCGGAGACATTTCATTCGGGCCACCCTGTAAAATTCCTTTTACTTTTTTTTCGCTTTTATAAAGCAGAGCAAAACTATTTTTCTCTCTTCTGCAAAGCTTTAGAAAAACAATCGAGAACTTATTCAAGCATAAAGAACAGTAGTTATGTCTTTGGCAACGTTTAATTACTCTTCCAGATTATTAATTATCATAGGCTTTGTGCAAGTCTAACATTTGTGTAACAGATTTCTCTATTGAGTTATTGAGTACTATTTATCGGCGCTAACCCGTTATCACCCTGTGTAATATCAATGTCGTCAGGGGTGAGATAAGTGGACACAATTGGACTTTCTATCTCGTCATTTTTTAGTCCGTCCTCCCTTTACTATTACAATAGTAATAAAAAGGTATAAGGGACGGACTATTGTATTCGCTTCGGTGTCTGTCAATAATATTATTGTGTAATATCTGTAGTATACCTACCGCTATTCGATATTCTCCTGATAAATTTGCCAAAAACAGCTGCCGATATTGTAACAACGGCTTTTCTAGCAACTGTTTCTTTAGAGGCGAAAATGCAATGCAAGTGTCCAAAGAGTCTTAAGCACACAGGTTTCCGAAGACGAATATCACAAGATTTCCAAGGCAACTTGGAAAATTCAATGCACAGGTTCCTAATTGTAGGTTACTCTCCACTACATTTCCCCCTCCCTAGTTATTAGGGGGCCAAGTTGTACGCTTTGAGGTCATGCCTGGAACCCATTTCGCATAATAGGTAAACGTCGTAAATGCTACAAAACTTAACCAAAGTATCACACAAGGAGGGGGAGGAGAGGGGGGAGGTACTGTCAGCACATTATGATTTAATAAAACTTTATGCTCCTTAATCACGTGACGTCATGCCTTAACCAAGTCAAATACCTTCTTTACATCCTTTCTCTCTCTCCCTCCCTTTCTCTTTCTCTCCCTCCCCTTATCTCCTCTCTCTCTCTCTCTCTCTCTCTCTCTCTCTCTTTTTAGTTGCATGTTCGATTATTAGCTGTGTTATTATTACTGAACTGATTATCATTATTTTGTAATTTCTCACCTTCAACCAAACATTATTACCTTGTAAAATGTCTGAAATACTTGGACGATGTTTTACCTGAAACAAAGAAAGAAAATTATTCAGTAAAATATTGTTTTGTTTAGGAATCAAAAGATGTTGTTCTAGGGAGTTGCATAAAGGTCTCTCATGGCGGAGGTTTGGCGTCTCCACCAAAAAGCGTACAATATCCAAACATGTTTTTCGATAGGTACCTCAGCTGGTTATGATCTTAGAGATACCAATGCCAAATAATCGACTGGAAGTATTGTAAGTATCTAGGTATCCTTCAACAACCCTTCCCGCCTACACTGCTCTTCGTCAGATGAATTTCTTAAAAAAATGATGTCCATTTAGTTATGTAGATAAGTGCATAAACCAGGAACTCAATTGCCACTCACACCAAATGGAAGACACAAATTCGGCATTACAACAATATCTTCTATCAGAAACAAGTCAGTCGTGCAATATCTTGAAAGTACTACCAAAACTACTCCAAGAACTGATGTCCATTTAGTTATGTAGATAAGTAGGTAGGTTAAGTGCATAAACCAGGAACTCAATTGCCACTCACACCAAATGGAAGAAACAAATTCGGCATTACAACAATATCTTCTATCAGAAACAAGTCAGTCGTGCAATATCTTGAAAGTACTACCAAAACTACTCCAAGAACCTAGCCCAATACAAGAACACGAATCCCATTCATAAACAATTCGAGGAACCAGTTATGATATAATCGTAAAACAATTAGTGGAAATTAAAATAAAACTGCTGATTAATTGCTCCGTGTGGCATAGCTTGAGTTCATAACCATTACAAGTTGAGAGCCAAGCATCACGATTTAGTCGTGTGCCATAAGTTGCTCTGAGTGCCGCTCTATCTCTTGTTATTCTGTACAGTTCCAATTATGTGAATTCAAATTCACTTTCAAAACCAAGAAGTGAATGTTCATTTATACCTCAGTTTAACCTTAGCACTGAGAATGATAACTTTACTCGGATCAAGTACAGGGTGTCGGTAAGAAGTTTGTGTATCATGATCGGCCTGATAATATTATGTTCTGGGCTTAAAAATGGCTTCAAAAAGTTCCACAGTAAGTTTAGTTTAGACGCCAGAAATTGTTCAGTGGAGACGCCAGAAATTGTTCAGTGGAGACGCCAGAATTACTCCCCATTGATAGTTACCTGTTCTAAAACGGGTACCTATCAATAGGATCACGGGTATTGCGTCTACCAGAACCATTTTTAAACCCTGTATTGGAGACATTTCATTCGGGCCACCCTGTAAATTCCTTTTACTTTTTTTTCGCTTTTATAAAGCAGAGCAAAACTATTTTTCTTTCTTCTGCAGAGCTTTAGAAAAACAATCGAGAACTCATTCAAGCATAAAGAACAGTAGTTATGTCTTTGGCAACGTTTAATTACTCTTCTAGATTATTAATTATCATAGGCTTTGTGCAAGTCTAACATTTGTGTAACAGATTTCTCCATTGAGTACCTACTAATATTTATAGGCGCTAACCCGTTATAACCTCGTGTAATATAAATGTCGTCAGGGGTGAGATAAGTGGACACAATTGGACTTTCTATCTCGTCATTTTTTTACCAGTTTACTCCAATGGAAAAGCTCCAATCCCCTGCCACCAAACACCTTACCCATGCATGTACCTACATCCTTACTTACCGACCGACCTACCTAACACCTTCTTTCCAATCTCCGCTTTCTTTTTTCAATCACTCGCAAAGGACGTATCGACTTATTGACGGCAAAGGCTAAGTGTGTGGTTTACAATCCAGGTACGTGCTGGAAATACAAACAAACCAGGTGACAGTATCTTCGTATTTCCACAATGATTCAAGTCGGAGAGTAAGCTTCCTGTATTTCTTCTTCTTCCTCCTTCCCTCCTCCTCTCCTTCTTCTTAGTTTGACCAAAAATATTAGCCCGACGACACCCCCTCTCTACACCTAATGGCTAAGTTACATGACGAGTGTGAAATCAACTTAGAAGATATGTAGGTAGGTAAAATAGACAGTTGAAACTCCACCAAATCGCAGTTTCCATTTGCGCGAAAACAAAA
Organism: Diaphorina citri; assembly: GCF_000475195.1. Classification (NCBI taxonomy): domain Eukaryota; kingdom Metazoa; phylum Arthropoda; class Insecta; order Hemiptera; family Psyllidae; genus Diaphorina; species Diaphorina citri. The sequence goes on from NW_007378515.1 coordinate 98,652, forward strand.
TAGTTCAAAAGTTCCCTCTCGCTCTGAAGAATGTAAATTTCGAACGAAAAAAAGTTTGGTACCTACCTACTTCCAAGTTAAAGGGGTAGAAGATAGACGTATGTATCTATCTATTTAAATTTATAGTATTCGAAACTTTCCAATTCCGACTTCAAAAGAAAATGTTCTTCGATGTTGACTTTTGAAAAATTCATCTGCATAATGATCTCCTCATCTTCTACCCTTCCTACAAATTCAGACAGTCAGGGATTCTAAACGTAGGGTATGTAAAATTGAACCGCATAGTTAAGAAGTTGCATTTTCCTTTTGGTAACTAGGGCCCGAAAACGCAAATCCTACGTTTTCGGGCTCCTTAAACTTGGGAAGACAACGGGACCGATTCCGATGGTGCGCCATCTTGGATTTTCCATGGTTTAGTACAGGACGTACAGACGCTATCACGACAAAAGAGGACAAACAAGTTTCAGAAGAGGGAAAAATACCGCTTTACATAAGTTTTGACTGCTTTGGTTAAAGGCGGGTACGATATCTAGCCCTACATTTCAATGTAATGTAGGCTAAAGGAAGTTGTATTTTCCTTTTGGTAACTAGGGCCCGAAAACGCAAATCCTATACGTTTTCGGGCTCCTTAAACTTGGAAAGACAACGGAACCGATTCCGATGGTGCGCCATCTTGGATTTTCCATGGTTTAGTAAAGGACGTACAGACGCTAACACGACAAAAGAGGACATACAAGCTTCAGAAGAGGAATAAATACCGCTTTACATAAGTTTTGACTGCTTTGGTTAAAGGCGGGTACGATATCTAGCCCTACATTTCAATGTAATGTAGGTTAAAGGTGCCTACAGACGACGAAACCAAAAGTCCGAATAGCCTGATCCGAAACTCATTGCTCGTAGCAAAATGTCGATCGACATAGTGTGGACGCTGCTTAATTTTTCACTTACGTCAATGCACTGTGGGAGGATCAGTTTACTCCAATGGAAAAGCTCCAATGCATAAATACAACCTTTTATAAAGAAGATAATGCAAGTGGGCTGTAACCGTAAGATGGATAAATACAACTGCAGCTGATTTTAGACCATCTTCTTACTAGTGGGTTGTAAGATGGACAATTGGCAGTGATACTCTTCGACAGGTACATAGTTCCACTCTGTTTTAGACTTCTAGAGTGATGCTAAAATTAGTTGCACCAAGTTGTCTAAATATTGCACTCGAAGGTGTGTTATTGTTCCACTTCGAGGTGTAATTAAGGAGTTTGGTAACCCAAACCCTCAGATCTCCATTCTCTTCTGTTTCCCATGCTAGTTCTCAGGACCAAGCTACTTCTTGCATAAATCATTTATTCATAAAGCATAATAATTGCGGACTCTGGAGTCAGTAACCGGTCTGACCTAAATCATAGAGTGTCCTGTGTTCGACCCCGGCCAAAAAGGAAATCGAGCTTTCTGGGAGGGGCGTGAACGTCAAGAGCTCGAAGCGACGGGACGGCCTAGGTATATCACCACGAAACGCAATTAAGGGCATTTTATTATTCTCAAACGAGCTTTGTTTCAACTAATCCATAACTCCAGCATCCATGATAGGTAGGTACTCGTGTAACTTCCAAGTTTGTTTTTGCTACGGGTATAAAATTCTGTCACTTCATAGTATTCCCATGAACGCCCTGTGTATCAGGTATGTGATTTGCAAATGCCATAGCAATGTTTAATAGTCCATAAGTAAAAATTGGTTCAACCTCAAGTTTAAGCTACAACTTACATTCAGAAATTGAAACTTACCTATACCATTGCTCGAATTTCATCTGAAAATGACCATCTAAATTCACACACAGTCATAAATTCTTCTTCACTTTTTCCCCCCTAAAAGGTGAGTAACCCCAACACTTGCACCTGATACGCTATAGGTTTTAGGTCCTGTGCAAAATTTCATTTCAGGAAGGCAATAAAACCTGGCCTGGGTACTTTACGCTCCGGTAACGTTATTTATATTGTGATTATACTCCTTATTGTGAACGCCCTGTGTATCAGGTATGTGATTTGCAAATGCCGTAGCAATGTTTAACAGTCCATATGTAAAAATTGGTTCAACCTCAAGTTTAAGCTGCAACTTACATTCAGAAATTGAAACTTACCTAACCATTGGTCGAATTTCATCTGAAAATAACCATCTAAATTCACACACGGTCATAAATTCTTCTTCACTTTTTCCCCCCCAAAAGGTGATTAACCCCAATACTTGCACCTCATACGCTATACTTTAGGTCCTGTGCAAAATTTCATTGGGAAAGGCAATAAAACCTGGCCTGGGTAGGTACTTTACGCTCCGGTAACGTTATTTATATTGTGATTATACTCCTTATTATTCTCCTTACTTCTACTTTATTTTTTTACTCTGCCCCTTTTATTTCCTTCGGTGGCAGTTGAACCTAGTTGTAAAAAGACTGTCCTAATATTCTCATCAACATTCACCTACACGTTTCTGCCACTGTGGGGTTTTACAAACTGTGCTACCGTTTCATACTCGGGAGTACTTGAAATTAGTGGAGATGTCAGAACTACAACTATGTATTTATTACAGATTCTAATTAGTGGAGATATTAAAAACCCATTGTTTTTACATTGTTTTTCTGCAGTTTATTCAACTGTTATCAAAATCATAGGTATTTAACTAATAGGTCCTCCTAAAATAACAAAAATACCCAAAACCACACTGACTCATCATCTGACCCTCTCTTCTCTTCTCAAAGTCGGACCTGTTTGGCGGGAAAGGGGAGGGCCCCCGGTGGAGATGGCAGAACTACAATAGTAAAGATTTCATTATAGAATTACCCCAGTATGCAGATTTAAATTAGTGGAGATGGCAGAACTACAACAGAACAGATTATAATTAGTGGAGATGTCAGAACTACCAGATTGCATTTTTCTTTGTTTTCAGTGATATTCCAAGAACCATTAAATTTCATAGTGGAGATGGCAGAACTACAATAGTAAAGATTTCAATATAGAATCACCCCAGTAACCCAGTATGCAGATTTAAATTAGTGGAGATGGCAGAACTACAACAGAACAGATTATAATTAGTGGAGACGTCAGAACTACCAGATTGCATTTTTCTTTGTTTTCAGTGATATTCCAAGAACCATTAAATTTCTCTACAACCATACCACTTTGACAAGACACCTCAAACTTTTGTCGCCCCTACACAAACACGTCTTCCTCATTAATTTTGCAGTGGAGATGGCAGAACTACAATAGTAAAGATTTCAATATAGAATCACCCCAGTATGCAGATTTAAATTAGTGGAGATGGCAGAACTACAACAGAACAGATTATAATTAGTGGAGACGTCAGAACTACCAGATTGCGGTTATCAAAATCATAGGTATTTAACTAATAGCTCCTCCTAAAACAACCAAAATACCCAAAACCACACTGACTCATCATCTGACCCTCTCTTCTCTTTCTCAAAGTCGGACCTGTTTGGCGGGAAAGGGGAGGGCCCCCTTTCCTTTCCACTCGGGCGACGTGTTCTGGGTTCTAATTTCGAAATGTTATCAAAATCATAGGTATTTAACTAATAGGTCCTCCTAAAACAACAGAAATACCCAAAACCACACTGACTCATCATCTGACCCTCTCTTCTCTTCTCAAAGTCGGACCTGTTTGGCGGGAAAGGGGAGGGCCCCCTTTTCTTTCCACTCGGGCGACGTGTTCTGGGTTCTAATTTCGAAAATCTTGTAATTCATTTTATTTAATGAGCACCGAAAAACAAAAGGGTGAACTAGGTCTGGATTGAGTCAGTAAAAGGCTTCCACTCAGATGACGAGAGTGATTATTTGGCTTTATTTTTGGACAGTTCCCCCACCTCATTTGTTTAGGGGGTTGTTAATCTTGTGATAATTGTGCCGAGATTTATTTTGGGTGTCTAAAAACACGACGGCACGTTTGTTGTTAATGACTTGGACGGAGAAGAGTTTCTATTTTAGTTAACTAGGCACAGTACCTGCTTTTTGAGAATCAAGAAATACCCGACGGCACGTTTGTTGTTAATGACTTAGACGGAGAAGAGTTTCTATTTTAGTTAACTAGGCATAGTACCTGCTTTTTGAGAATCAAGAAATACCCATTAATCTCCAAGTACGAGTAGGTATGTACCTAGGTTTAGGTAGGTAGGTACGAGGAGGTATGTTAAGTAGGTACATACATAGGTATCAATGTTCGACTGTACTGTGGACGCACCTTTGCAAACTTAACTTGTATATTTAGAATGTCATATTTCTTAACTTTTTCATTCCTTTGAGATTTTCATTTCATAGGTATCAATGTTCGACTGTACTGTGGACGCACCTTTGCAAACTTGACCATTTAATATTAGTACAACCCATATTGTCCATTTTAAGATCACGACAATACATTATTGTGATAGATGCAGTATGCAGCTGTAAAAGATAATCTACTCGCGAGGAGGTATGTTAAGTAGGTACATACATAGGTATCAATGTTCGACTGTACTGTGGACGCACCTTTGCAAACTTAACCATTTAATACTAGTACAACCCATATTGTCCATTTTAAGATCACGACAATACATTATTGTGATAGATGCAGTATGCAGCTGTAAAAGATAATCTACTCGTAGCTTTTCCCATGTGATCCAATAAAGTGCACCGACTCCATGACTCACAGGCGAGGACATTTATCAGCAAACCAAACCCCTCCAGACATTCGGATTTCAAAGATTTCAGTCAGACGATTTAGACTCCCGCGGTCAAAATGAAACCACAATAATAATATGATTAATACGTTTGTCACAGGGACTTTACGAGGGTGGGAGGGTAATAATTTAACTCATATGCGATTTGCAACCTTGTCTCCATCTCCCCATGAAGCAGATAAATCTCAATTTCGATCCTCCTTTTCCCCCGTCCTGTATGGACGATAATATTATTCATATAAATTTATTGATACCGTAAGACAATAGCTATTGTTTGGTCACAGCGAGGTATCATTGTGTAGAGACGAACATCAATAGTAATAATATCAACAATATGAATAAGAGGAAAGTCAATATCAAACGGTCGGAAACGGTGGGCCTTTTTCTGTACTGGGTTAGGTTTACGATGATTTGGTCTGGATCAAAGTTTGCCAACAGTCTGAACATCAATAGTAATAATATCAACAATATGAATAAGAGGAAAGTAAATATCAAACGGTCGGAAACAGTGGGCCTTTTTCTGTACTGGGTTAGGTTTACGATGATTTGGTCTGGATCAAAGTTTGCCAACAGTCATGATTTTGCTCGTTTAATTTTGGTTTGAAAGATCTCGTATCTCCAAATGGCTCTTGGTTTACATTTGGATCCACTTTTTCAGGAAAAATAGGGTTGAAAAACATGGCAAAGATTACTAATCAGCCAAATAAATACAAGAAATAATACATCAAGCGGGCCAGCAGGCATGCGAACGTCAAGAGTTCCAAGCGACGCGACGCACGCCCAGAAACAATGCTCCTTTAAGATCTCTATTTTGGCATTTTTCTTTACATATACTTACCTAAGATCCTAAGAAGGACCTTCTTTAAAATCACCCTGTCCAGTTTACTCCAATGGAAAAGCTCCAATGCATAAATACAATCTTTTATAAAGAAGATAATGCAAGTGGGCTGTAACCGTAAGATGGATAAATACAACTGCAGCTGATTTTAGACCATCTTCTTACAAGTGGGTTGTAAGATGGTCAATTGGCAGTGATGTTTTTCGACAGGTACAGTTCCACTCTGTTTTAGACTTCTAGAGTGATGCTAAAATTAGTTGCACCAAGTTGTCTAAATATTGCACTCGAAGGTGTGTTATTGTTCCACTTCGGAGTGGTAATTAAGGAGTTTGGTAACCCAAAGCCTCAGATCTCCATTCTCTTCTGTTTCCCATGCTAGTTCTCAGGACCAAGCTACTTCTTGCATAAATCATTTATTCATAAAGAATAATATAACTTTGAAAAAATATTCCATACCAGGCTTCGTTGACAGGAACCATTGTTCCTCTATCAATACCCTTGGTTACTTCTTGCATAAAATAAGTTCACGTAGCATAGGTCAGGCATAATTATTATTATTCCAAGTCCAGTCTCCGTATTTGGATCTCAATAATAATTGCGGACTCTGGAGTCAGTAACCGGTCTGACCTAAATCATAGAGTGTCCTGGGTTCGACCCCGGCCAAAATGGAAATCGAGCTTTCTGGGAGGAGCGTGAACGTCAAGAGCTCGAAGCGACGGGGTATATCACCACGAAACACAATTAAGGGCATTTTATTATTCTCAAACGAGCTTTGTTTCAACTAATCCATAACTCCAGCATCCATGATAGGTAGGTACTCGTGTAAGAGAAACTTGTAGAATGAACACTGAACTCTGTCGTATTGAAAAGCTTGAACTATGACACAAGATGTTTTTCCCAGTTTGCGAATGAAATTAATCCTGTCATTCCTGACGGTATTCGAAATGAAAATCCTACACAACCTGGTGAATGGGTGATACGGTGACATAGAGAGCTTCTGATTTTCAGAGAAAATCCGAAACAGTTTGCGAATGAAATTAATCCTGTCATTCCTGATGGTATTCGAAATGAAAATCCTACACAACCTGGTGAATGGGTGATACGGTGACATAGAGAGCTTCTGATTTTCAGAGAAAATCCGAAACAAAATTAATGAGTGAAAATTTGTCAAGTTAGATGCAAGATACATGTTGAGTTTCCTTTGAAATTGTATTTATTTAGGACACCGAGTCTAACTTTGTGCAGAGAAAATGTTTTCGAATCCGTTTGATTTACGATGACTTTTATGTAGGATTGTATTTATTTAGGACACCGAGTCTAACTTTGTGCAGAGAAAATGTTTTCGAATCCGTTTGATTTACGATGACTTTTATGTAGGCCGAACCCGCGGCCTAGCGCTTACAAGGCAGATGCACTACCAAGTAAGCTAACTAGGCTGGCAAAATGGAAGTGTCAATAAAACTGGCTAATTAGAGGAAATAGCTTTTCAGTCTATGTTTTTTTTTTTACGTAAATTCTTGTCTGTCAGTCTATTGCTCCTCCGACAGCTTATGGAAGAAACAGAAGGTATGTGAGTATAGGAGAGGAGAAGAAAATCTCCCAAAATCTTTGGCAGGTTAACACACTCCTTGGCATCAATTTACAATTTTACACGGCAATCTGATACCATTATACTGTTCCATAATACTTGTACTTGTTCCATAATACTTGTACCATTATACTTAATACTTGTACGAATATGTTTTTCCCTGTATTCAAACCTCTCATCAATTGAACGGGAAAGAGCTTTTCCTTGTGCTTGGATTTGGTTCACCAAAACACTCTAGTGATTTTAAAGAACCTTTTGTGTCCAAAATGTTGGCATTCATAACTGAAACCTTCCGCACTATTCATGACTTCCTACTCGTTTTGTACGAGTATGTTTTTCCCTGTATTCATCAATTGAACGGGAAAGAGCTTTTCCTTGTGCTTGGCTTTGGTTCACCAGAACAAGCTAGTGATTTTAAAGAACCTTTTGTGTCCAAAATGTTGGCATTCATAACTGAAACCTTCCGCACTATTCATGACTTCCTACTCGTTTTCAGTGACCTCAAAGAACCAGCTCTCCGAACTTACAAAGATGAATGTTCAAATGTTGGCGTCAGCTTTTGTTCTCATTCTAAAAAGCTGACGATAGATTGCAAAACTGAAGTCAAAGGCTACTAGTATGTTTTTCCCTGTATACAAACCTCTCATCAATTGAACGGGAAAGAGCTTTTCCTTGTGCTTGGCTTTGGTTCACCAGAACAAGCTAGTGATTTTAAAGAACCTTTTGTGTCCAAAATGTTGGCATTCATAACTGAAACCTTCCATACTATTCATGACTTCCTACTCGTTTTCAGTGACCTTAAAGAACCAGCTTTCCGAACTTACAAAGATGAATGTTCAAATGTTGGCGTCAGCTTTTGTTCTCATTCTAAAGAGCTGAGGATAGATCGCAAAACTGAAGTCAAAGGAAAGTTTATAAATGTTTGAAACTATGTTAGGTGGTAATACACTTGAAATCCCAGGGAAATGAATCCGAGCAATATCAAACGTCAACAATAAGGAAGGTGAAAATGTCAATGTTGATTCAAAGACATTATGAACAATGTTTTCCATAATACTTGTACTATACCATTATACTTAATACTTGTACGAGTATGTTTTTCCCTGTATTCAAACCTCTCATCAATTGAACGGGAAAGAGCTTTTCCTTGTGCTTGGATTTGGTCCACCAAAACACGCTAGTGATTTTAAAGAACCTTTTGTGTCCAACATGTTGGCATTCATAACTGAAACCTTCCGCACTATTCATGACTTACTACTCGTATTCAGTGACCTCAAAGAACCAGCTCTCCGATCTTACAAAGATGAATGTTCAAATGTTGGCGTCAGCTTTTGTTCTCATTCTAAAAAGCTGACGATAGATTGCAAAACTGAAGTCAAAGGAAAGTTTACAAATGTTTGAAACCATGTTAGGTGGTAATACACTTGAAATCCCACGGAAATGAATCCGAGCAATATCAAACGTCAACAATAAGGAAGGTGAAAATGTCAATGTTGATTCAAAGACATTATGAACAATGTTTTCTCCATTGTCATAATAAAATATGCAGACGGAGAAAAGCTCTAAACACTCGACACAAGAAAGTAATTAAGAGAAGAATAGTCAGATCAGACAGGAAAAAAGAAAGCGACTGAAGTGACGAACAAAAGATATTAAAGAAAAAAAAAGACGGTTTCGAAATGGAAAAAAAGGAAGAGGATTACACTGTGAATGAGAGAGTACAGAAAGACGGTGGGAAACAGTGAAGATAGAACAACAGGAAGAAAAAGAGGAGAAAAAGGGATAACGAAGGATAGAAGGGTAAAGATATTAAAGAAAGAAAAAGACGGTTTCGAAATGGAAAAAAAGGAAGAGGATTACACTGTGAACGGGAGAGTACAGAAAGACGGTGGGAAACAGTGAAGATAGAACAACAGGAAGAAAAAGAGGAGAAAAAAGGATAACGAAGGATAGAAGGGTTTAGACAAAAAGTCAAATTCATGAAATATTGGCTACTAATTATATCTCCTACTTTTGAAAATGAGAAGGGATCTTTGCAAGAGGGGAATGGGGGGCATTGGGAACGGTGTCTGTATTTGACACATTTTACTCTGAGATTGTTTCTATTATTCTTTAACCAGAAGTCATACGGGGTGCACTGAAGTCAAATTCATGAAATATTGGCTACTAATTATATCTCCTACTTTTGAAAATGAGAAGGGATCTTTGCAAGAGGGGCATGGGGGGCATTGGGAACGGTATATCTGTATTTGACACATTTTACTCTGAGATTGTTTCTATTATTCTTTAACCAGAAGTCATACAGGGTGCACTCCTCTTGAGGGCTCCATTCTACCCCTCGCTCCCCGAATTGGTAAGAGTTTGTGAGGCGTAACACATAATGTGTTTGCAGGTACTTTTCTGATGAATGTTTGATGAAAGAAATTCCATTGGGGAGATACCATTATGACATTTACCTACATGGATAGGGGTGCACTCCTCTTGAGGGCTCCATTCTACCCCTCGCTCCCCGAATTGGTGACAGTTTGTGAGGCGTAACACATTGTGAATTTTATAATCAATTTAAAATGTGTTTGCAGGTACTTTTCTGATGAATGTTTGATGAAAGAAATTCCATTGGGGAGATACCATTATGACATTTACCTACATGGATAGTGAAGTTTCTGCGGAAATCCTTCAGGAGCAAGGAATCTTTAGGCCATATGACTCATGGCTTGGCACCTCTAATCAAATATTGAACAACATATAAGTATCTAAAGTATCAATGGCAATATTTTACACTTTCATACATGCACCCGTCAAGGCGTCACGTCACCACATAAGCATACTAATCTACATACTTGTAAATTACCTATTGTGCCTAATTGCCTATAAACAATGCTCTACAAAGAACATAACATATTTGTAAAGGAGTTTAAGATCCCTCTAGGGAACTATCGGGATTTAGAAAGTCAAAAGTGTCCAAATAAATTGGGACCAGAAATAGGACTGGTTCCCCTTTTCTTCCCGAGTCGTGTTGCTGGCAAGTGTTTTATTTCAGTAACTAGTGTTATGTTGGTTCGGTTTGCTTATTGAATGAGTTATTACCTTTTGTATTACGCACCAAGGTAGACGAACATATAAAATATAAACAAAGGTTTTCACAATCACAGGGACGGAAGTAAGATGTTCTGTCTGCAAGAGAGAGTTATCGTTTCAAGTTCAGAGGTTTCTATTCATATGCGAAAGAGAGATAAAGAGGAGAGGAGAGAAAATTCTGTCGAAAAAATGAAGATTTTTAGAAGTATGACTGACTGTTAGAAAATGTCGTTCCGTGACCACTGCGTAAAGATCTACATTGCGCAGAAGACCTTCAGATCCAATATCCATATTAACGCTAGAAAACATTAAAAACGGTATTTTGAGGAATTGAAAAATAGTATTCACGCGTTTCAGGCTATTTCAGACATCGATCGACCCAAGATCCATAGTGAACCGGTGGACAATAGGACCATTCTGATGGTCTCATTTCCTTGACTTGAAAACGGCGGATGAAGTTTATGAAAGATGCTAACACAACAATGACACCACAAACAACACCAACACCACGACAAACAACAAAAACAACAACGACAACAACCATATTGTCCTTACTAGAGCTGGAAACACTGCTACGAGAATCATCGATTGTTGAACACCTACAAGTCCTACAACACAGACCAGGTGTCAGAGTCACCTATATTGTCAACAACAGATGGAAAAGGTAGATTTTACAAGGAAAGGTACAGAGATAAACAGATGTATCTACACATAGAGCTATTTCTATTTTATCTGGTGAGTCTAGCATTGGCTTTAGACAAGTTCACGTGTGGCGTAATGTTGTTTTTAACTTGCAAAAGATTTAACGGACCCTTGGGATGTTTGTTCGAAAGCGAATTTTTAGAAGAAAATTTACTTTCTTGACCTAGAATGTCTGATCTTACTCACTTTTAAAAAGAGGGGGTTCGAAAAAAGGATGGGATAAGGAATTTTGTGGTTGTGTTTAATGGGTTACGAGGATGGATTAACTGTTTGGAGATTCGGTGGGTTATGTTTAATGGGTTACGAGGATGGATTAACTAATTTGGAGATTCGGTGAGGAGGAAGTGAATTTGGAAACTTCATTTTGTGTTACTAGTGCTAGTCTTTGACCGACGTACCTAATCTCATCTGAAGGAGACACACCTGATTTAGCGACGATATTCCTGTGTCTTGTGATCATTGCCCAATAGAAGAGTGCCTTTTGCCTTTGTTTTTTGAGGGTGGGAGGGTAATAATTCAACTCATATGCGATTTGCAACCTTGTCTCCATCTCCCCATGAAGCAGATAAATCTCAATTTTGATCCTCCTTTTTCCCCCCGTCCTGTATGGACGATAATATTATTCATATAAATTTATTGATACCGTAAGACAATAGCTATTGTTTGGTCACAGCGAGCCCCCCGTCCTGTATGGACGATAATATTATTCATATAAATTTATTGATACCGTAAGACAATAGCTATTGTTTGGTCACAGCGAGGGTGAAGTAAGAGCATTTGTTTCGTTTTAGTTCGGCGATAACCATTGTAAAATCCTGAAGAATAACGCAAAACTTTGGAGGACCTTCTCTACAAAATACCTTTCAGAGAGGGAAGTAAACACTTTGAAATGATGTCTCGTATCTCCGAATTGCTCTTAGGTTTACATTTGGATCCACTTTTTCAGGAAAAATAGGGTTAAAAAACATGGCAAAGATTACCTACTAATCAGCCAAATAAATACAAGGAATGATACATCAAGTGGGCCAGCAGGCATGCGAACGTCAAGAGTTCCAAGCGACGCGACGCACGCCCAGAAACCATGCTCCTTTAAGATCTCTATTTTGGCATTTTTCTTTACATATACTTACCTAAGATCCTAAGAAGGACCTTCTTTAAAATTACCCTGTAGATAATATTGAAGTAGGTAATAACTTTGAAAAAATATTCCATACCAGGCTCCGTTGACAGGAACCATTGTTCCTCTATCAATACCCCTGGTTACTTCTTGCATAAAATAAGTTCACGTAGCATAGGTCAGGCATAAGTATTATTATTCCAAGTCCAGTCTCCGTATTTGGATCTCTTACTTGAACTTGAAACTTGTCTGCTACTTGGTCCGAAGTTACTCAATTCTGCTGATAGCAATTTATGAATATAAAAAAATATAGGCAGATAGGCACGACTTGTTTTGAACTGAACATTCCGGCCTAGCTCTGTAAAGAAGAAGCAAAGCAAATACTATCGGAAATCAGTCTGTCTGCATTTCTATTTCTATCAGACATTTCTCATTTGAAGAAACTGCAAAAGTGTGACGTCACTTTGGAAACATTGCCCACAAACAAACCTTTGAAATGGAAGTGTCAATAAAACTGGCTAATTAGAGGAAATAGCTTTTCAGTCTGTTTATTTTTAATTTTACGTAAATTCCTATTTCTGTCAGTCTATTGCTCCTCCGACAGCTTATAGAAGAAACAGAAGGTATGTAAGTATAGGAGAGGAGTAGAAAATCTCCCAAAATCTTTGGCAGGTTAACACACTCCTTGGCATCAATTTACAATTTTACACGGCAATCTACAGCGGTGTAAGTTAGCAGATAGGCACGACTTGTTTTGAACTGAACATTCCGGCCTAGCTCTGTAAAGAAGAAGCAAAGCAAATACTATCGGAAATCAGTCTGTATGCATTTCTATTTCTATCAGACATTTCTTATCTGAAGAAACTGCAAAAGTGTGACGTCACTTTGGAAACATTACCCACAAACCTTTGAAATTGAATATTTTTAATTTTACGTAAATTCCTATTTCTGTCAGTCTATTGCTCCTCCGACAGCTTATAGAAGAAACAGAAGGTATGTAAGTATAGGAGAGGAGAAGAAAATCTCCCAAAATCTTTGGCAGGTTAACACACTCCTTGGCATCAATTTACAATTTTACACGGCAATCTACAGCGGTGTAAGTTACATAGAAGCTGCGATGTTTGATTTTCTCTCAAGAAATTACAAAACACCTTCGAGAGAGAATCAAATTTGAGAAAAGTTCAGCCGTTGTGTAAACATAAATTATCAAGATTTGTGTTTAGGGTGGGGGGACCAGGTGTAGGGCCCATTTATCTCTGAAACTTTGGGGTCTAGGGAGAGAAGGAAGAGGAGGGGTTTCATTGGGAGAAGGATATAAATTTTTCACTCCTGTTTTTCTTGTTCTTTTCTCATTCTACACAGCAATTAAGAGTGTCGACGAAACTTTATTTATTATTTGTTTTTTTGCTGTGATCTTTTGAGTTTTTTTCCCAAAGATTCTTCTTTCGGAGAAGTCCTTTGTTTGGCCGTTTCTATTTACTTCTTTTTTTTTCTTCTTCTTGTTCTTCTTTTTCTTCGCTTTTTTTGCTGTGATCTTTTGAGTTTTTTTTTCCAAAGATTCTTCTTTCGGAGAAGTCCTTTGTTTGGCCGTTTCTATTTACTTCTTTTTTTTTCTTCTTCTTGTTCTTCTTTTTCTACCTTTTTCTTCGTGTTCCAAGTTTGTTTTTGCTACGGGTATAAAATGTTGTCACTTCATAGTATTCCCGTGAACGCCCTGTGTATCAGGTAGGTATGTGATTTGCAAATGCCGTAGCAATGTTTAATAGTCCATAAGTAGAAATTGGTTCAACCTCAAGTTTAGGCTGCAACTTACATTCAGAAATTGAAACTTACCTAACCATTGGTCGAATTCCATCTGAAAATGACCATCTAAATTCACACACAGTCATAAATTCTTCACTTTCCCCCCCCCCCCCCACGAGTTGGTATTAAATTAGTTTGAGCTTTGAAGGCATCAATATGTTTGTTTAGTTTATGATCAATATGTTTATCTTTGGTGAATAGGGATTCTATGCTATTCAGGATCACAGCCTAGGTTCGGTTGGAGAAATCAATATCTTTAGAAAAAATAAAGAAAAATAATGTGTAGGTATTTAGAAGTAAATAGGTAAGATCATTGGAGCTCATCACAACCTTACTGAGAAAATCAGAAAATCTACAAACATATATTTCCCCAGCAAAACGAGGCCTTTTTCTAGCCTTTTCCTGGCGAGATTTCGGGTCACGGAGCACTTGAGTTATAATTCCGGGCTTCAAGGGTATAGGAGAAATAAGGGGACAAAAATAAATTTCCTAGGTATGTTACAATAATGTTCCCGAGGAAAAACTATAGTCCCAGTTATATTCCCTCCCATTCCGGCAGGGTACGAAAAGCCCTCTTGATGTCGAGAATTTATTTTCATATTTTTTTTGCTCTCCTTTTGCGCCCGTTTTCTCAACGTTTCTCTTCCTTTCCCTTCGTAGGTAGGTAGGTACCTATACATATTCTTCTCTACCGTGTTTTTCTTTTTCGTTCCCCTTATATTCTTTTTCGTCTTCCTCCTCTCTTTCTTCGTATTCTTCTTCATTTTCCTCTTCTTTCCCTTCATATCCTTCTTCCTCTCTACCTTCATCTTCTTCTTCCTTTTTACTTTCCTTATCCTATAGAAAGGAAAGTAATGTAATCGGGTCAAATTTTCGATGGTCAGTTTTTAATGAAAAAACACGTTTTGAGGTCCCTAGAGCCTAAATCCAAAAAGCCCTCTTGATGTCGAGAGTTTATTTTCATATTTTTTTGCTCTCCTTTTGCGCCCGTTTTCTCAACGTTTCTCTTCCTTTCCCTTCGTAGGTAATTCTTCTCTACCGTCTTTTTCTTTTTCGTTCCCCTTATATTCTTTCGTCTTCCTCCTCTCTTTCTTCGTATTCTTCTTCATCTTCCTCTTCTTTCCCTTCATATTCTTCTTCCTCTCTTCCTTCATCTTCTTCTTCCTTTTTACTTTCCTTATCCTATAGAAAGGAAAGTAATCGGGTTAAATTTTCGATGGTCAGTTTTTAATGAAAAAATACGTTTTGAGGTCCCTAGAGCCTAAATCCAAAGTTTCAGCCATTGGTCCGTGTGTGTGTGTCTGTCTGTAAATAAATTTTCTCGAGAACGGTAAGATCTAGAGACTTGAAATTTGGTATTTAGTTCACAAATATGACAAGGATGCAATAGAAAACGTTTAGTTGAGATAGGTGCTGCGCTTAGCGGTATTTTGACCGCTTTTGGGCGGATTTCTACCGTTTTTTGGCGGTTTTCAGCTATACGGATTAAACGGTTAGAGATATGGTAAAAGTTAGCGTAAAATAATACTCAAATAAGCATCATTCAATAGGATGAGGAAAGTCGTGTGATGGTTTATTTCTCTCTTTCTCTCTCTCTCTCTCTCTATCTCTCTTTCTCTCTCTCTCTCTCTCTCTCTCTCTCTCGATCGATCGATCGATCGAATTCCCTCTTTCTTTTTCATCTCCTTTGCTATGCCTCTTTTCTTTGCTTATCCCTTTTCTCCTTTTCCAATTGCCTCTTTGTTTTCCATCTGCCCAACTCAGTCGTACAGTGGTTAGCGCAGTGGATTTCGCATGTGGAGGTTGGTGGTTGGAGTCCAAGTCATGTCGTAAAATTTAGCGTGGCGATTGGAGAACGATATTTCAAGATATTTGTGAAAAGCGTTCGTTCACAGTTCAATTTCTTTTCCCCCTTACATTCTCCCTAAAGTTCCCTTTTTCCTTTGTTTTTACCTTTGAAATCCCTCTTTCCTTTCCTTCTTCTTCGTCTTCCCCCCCTTTCCTTTCCCTAGTGAGTAGTTCTCCCTTTTTCCTTAGATTCTACCCTGATTTCCCTCTCTCCTTTCCTTCTCTCCCTCATCTTCCCCCCTTTCCTTTACCTAGTGAGTCATTCTCCCTTAGATTCTACCTTGATTTCCCTCTTACCTTACCTTCTCTCCCTCATCCTCCCTCCTTCCTTAAGGTTCACATCAGGAGGTTAATGTTTCAGTTTCAGAGAAGATAAATCAGATGTGACAAGAGGGGACCAAGTGACTGGAATTTCTTTTGAATCAAATTATAGGTAATGACCGAAATTTTAAAAGGCTGAAGTTTACGGTAAGCGACTGAGCGAAGAGACATTGCTTTAGATTCACTCTTACAGGTAAGTCCTCTTCGTTTTCGTCGTATTTTCAAAGTCCTCGGATAGAACTATCAGCCTTTCAGCCAAAAACATACCTTCCTACCTACACAACCTTTTTTTTCCCCCAGGGACAGCAAAGTAATTCCTCAGGACCTATTACTATGTCATAAGTGTGATTTCCGATGTTCCCATCCTCATGGGATACCCTGTGTACATTTATAGAGCTTTCTGTAGGCACCTCAACTCACAAAACTTACATAAAGCTCCCGTTCTAGCAAAGTTGCACGTGAAAAAGCAAAAATGTTGCACAACAACAAACAATTATACAAATATGTTATAGGAAGAACAAAGGAGCATCGCTTTGTATAGGGTAAAATGAACTTTTGGTTTTTGGCCTTTGATAATAACTCTATAGCTATAAGATAGGCAGGTATTAGGTACGTATAATGAAAGTAGTTTCCATTTAAATATCCTTTTGTCAGAACAACCACGAAAATTTTCATATCCGTGTTTGAAGATCACGTTTAGGGCAAAAATAGGCACAGACCAATTATTATTTATTTTTAAGTATTTTTCTTCTTCTTCTTCTTCTTCTTCTTCTTCTCTTTCTTCTTCTAAAAAAAACGTAAAAACCTACTAAGACATCAAAATGAGTCGAAAGATTTACGAGTTATTTTCAAATTTTCGCAAACCCTCACGGGTCAAAGCGTCACAAAACAATTTCCCAGCGAGATTTCCAAAAAAAGGGGCCTTCCTCTGTGTCTTATTTCCCCTCATGGACCTCTCGCTGTCTTGATAGCAAATAAATTACCTTTGAATACAATTTTGGCCGAGTTTCAAGTAAACATTGTTCAGCCAGTCTGGTCCCGGCCGCATACTCTCACGGGTCAAAGCGTCACAAAACAATTTCCCAGCGAGCTTTCCAAAAAAAGGGGCCTTCCTCTGTGTCTTATATCCCCTCATGGACCCCTCGCTGTCTTGATAGCAAATAAATTACCTTTGAATACAATTTTGGCCGAGTTTCAAGTAAACATTGTTCAGCCAGTCTGGTCCCGGCCTTGTGTGTTCTCT